>NC_089318.1:19638404-19855904 GCF_036669915.1 Pocillopora verrucosa | reverse complement strand
AGTGTTATGTTTTCCGAGTTATGGCCAGAATTATTCAAACCTTAGCATCTCATGACTTCCTTCAAGCTTGGCAGTCTTCTAGATTCTCTTCATACTTCATAAAATTACATTTTTTTGATTGGCTGAAAATAGCTAGGTGCCTTTTTCATTTATCATTAGTGAAAAAGTAATAACTCATGTACAAAATAATATAAACTAGGCTCAGCAACAATAGATTACATTAGAAACCAATCAGATTTACACAAAGTAGGTTCTGATTGATACATGCAGAAGCTGACAAAAATAAACAAAAGCTTGGATACTTTTATGTATATTGATAAACACTAAAAAGTTGCATTCCTGAGTAAGAATCAGCTGAAGGACAAATTTTGATGGCACACACTTGATTTAGTCAATACTGTCAAATTTATCTGCCATTAGTTTGTTGATTTTCTGTAAATGTGTATCTTTCATGCATACATTATGAATAATTAATAATAATAATAATTAATAATTGATAATTAATAATTAATAATTGAAAAGTTTACAGGTGCTGAGCAAACTGCACACACGCTATGAGCTCAACATTTGTTGTTTGTGAAAAATTTACTTCTGCTTATTTAGAATACCAAAGTACACTTTAATTAACTTAGCTTAGAATTTGTTGAGTTTTTATGAAGACAGTTCAATGGAACTGACATTTGTCACGTTTATAGATAAAGGTTGGAGCTACTTGATGTGGATTAGATAACCATTAGGTGTCCTCGGAGACCCAGGGTTCTAATCACATCTGTAGACCCCTTAAAAGCACAGTCTTAACAGATCAGTTCCGAACTGTCACGGTCATTCTGAATTTTGATTGGTATCAGAAGTTCAGTCTTGTTCTGGCAAGTGAGAGAGAAGTAGGTCTCACAAGTCTTCTTGTGTGCTCTAACACAAAGTGATACATGAAATTCAGTTGCTTACCATGTTTGTTCTGGACCTTTTTGTATAGTAGATTAGCACTTTGCATGATGATGTGAAGTCCACCATTTGCATGATGATGTCAAGTTCACCCATTCATTTCTCCACATAACTTGAATTTGGTAGACTCACTGGCATGAAATTACAATTTCAATAATAAGAAAACTTGAAAGCTTCTGGTAGTTTAAATCATAT
The DNA here is from genome assembly GCF_036669915.1 of Pocillopora verrucosa. Lineage (NCBI taxonomy): Eukaryota > Metazoa > Cnidaria > Anthozoa > Scleractinia > Pocilloporidae > Pocillopora > Pocillopora verrucosa. The sequence continues at coordinate 19,854,767 of NC_089318.1, read as the reverse complement.
GATACCATCATGAACTTGCCTGTACATTGAACTCTGCTGTGTTTAAGTTATGTCTCTGATTACTGTTCCTGAAATCTATTATGGTGACACTCTATCTCCATTGAACTTTCTGTTAAATAAAACCTCCAGGTCAAATTTTAAATCTTATTGGGTTGAAAATTATTAGCAACGTTAATGTAATGTTACTTCAGAGTACTTAACTCAACATATGATTCATTAAAGTATTGCTTGTGCTCTGATCTTGTAATGCACCTGTCTTTTTTCCCTAGACTCTTCCATTTGCAACCTCATATCTACCTACCTGAACTAAATTTTTCTGTGTTCTCTATTGAAAATACAGTCCCACAAAACCTAAATACAATAATTATAGTAAACTTTTTTCTCTCAACCAACTGAAAGTTGAACTTTATGCCCTAATGGACAAAAGAAACCTTCACTCAGCATTGTGTTACTTTAAATGTATGTATTGTCCAAAATTAGTCATACATTCAAACCAAATCAAGCTCCCAATGGCTTCTAGTGTAGATTACATCATTTCCCGAATGTCCCTGCCCTTCTCCAAATTTTTGTCCTTGTGTACTGGTACACAAAATGTCAAAAATTTTCATATGAAATTCTTCCCTAGAGTTCATTTCACATCACTTGCCTTGGAAAAGACAATCAACCCACAAACTTCAGATGTCAATTCCACTTCGTTACGTAAACATAATCATGACTGAATCTATCAGACCACTATGGGAGATTATGCTGATGTTTTTTCAGTTCCTTAAATCCTCGGGTTACATGTGCAACCTTTGTTGTCAAAATGAGACCTCCATGACAAAGTTTGGCCAATAACTCTCATTTTCAGAATGGACATTTCAGGACTTTTGTATGCTAGTTATCTTGTGTTGTTCATGAACAGGATCAATATTGAAAACTATCTAATGGTAATCAGATATTAGCTCTTCTGATAGAAACCCAATGAGACACCAGACACTGAAAAGCAGCTCAATTTCGTAAGCCACACATGTACGCATTGCGGACCTATTTTTCTTACTGCCGCTCTATAGGCTGGTCGTTTCTTTTAGGGAGTTGTAACTAAAATTGATTTGTTCATAGTAATATATAGATCGGAAGTAAAAAATATTACAAGGTGGTAAAGTGTCACAGAGCTATTGGCTCAAATAGTAGAATTAATGAACAAAATATATATTACCTGCATAGCCAGCCGGATGTTGTTATATTCTAAGTATTGTTTTCTTTTTAAGTAGATTGGTGACGACTGTCAATTATGAATTAAGTTGGTTTTTCTTGGTATGTCACTCGACATTCTGCCAAGGTAATAAAACATTAGAAAATAAACAGGGTTAGGTAAGCATCGAGAAATAACCAAAATCGCCATTGAATATTTCCCCCACGCCAAACAGACGCCAGAAAAATATTGTCGGGAATATGAAGAATTCAATGAGATAGAAGTGGTTTAAACCTTTTATTTTTGCTCAATTAATGAAATTGAAAATTAGTTTCCCAAAAAAATTATTACGTTACCCATTAACAAATGCTTAGTAGGTAAGTGTGTCTTAGTTGATCAGACATTTGATCACCTTTTAGAAGATAATGGTTTTGGTCAAGTGTCACATTTATCACGATGGTTGTGAAAAGAACGTGACTTTTACACAAGAAACAGTTCCGTTTTTTGTTGAATGCACCGAATCCGCGAGAACACACCAGAGGTCATTTGGACATTATGACTTAGAACTCAAATAAAACTCCTATTTTCAGTACTTTATACTTCTCTGAATAGCAGCAAAAAACAAGAAAACGCCATCCTTCTCGATGCATTACATTGCGAAGGCATTCAAAGATTTTAATCTAACATTTCCCGCTTTCGTGGGTAATGCAGTGTACACTGCTTACCACTATCCACAATTCCAGCTGTTAACGTGTATGCCATTGACGTTGTGAAAAAAAAAAAAAGCTTTGGGATATTTTAAGATAAACTTATTATCTTTATAGCTTTAAAATTTTCTCACACACTTAATGTACAGGTTTATTTCCTACTTTTTAGTTTTCATAGCCATTTTATTTTCAGACAGAGGGCTTAATGTAAAGTAATCATGACCGACAATTAATAATTATTCTCTTAAGTGGAGTTGAATAGCGGTGGACATTAACCGAGCCGCGAAACAGCGAGATAAATATCCACCACTTTCACCCTTACTGAAGTGGATAGTACTTGTCATTCACCTCAGAACTATCCTATCGGCGTGCCAATCAGCGCGCGTGAAATGCACTACACGATTCACTTGAAAGGTAAATACTAATCACTACTGCACGTACATCTAACTTCTAACAAATATGTAACTGCGCGTGCGCCTTTATGTTACCTTAGATTGGTGACGACTGTCAATAATGAATTAAATGGGTTCTTCTTGGTATGTCACACGACATTCTGCTAAGGGAATAAAACATTAGAAAATTAACAGGGTTAGAAAAGCATCGACAAATAACCAAACTCGTCATTGCACATTCCTCCAACACCAAACAGACGCCAAAAAAATTTGCGGGGAATATGAAGAATTCAATGAGAAAGAGGTAGTTTAAATTTTTTTTGGCTCAATTAATGAAATTGAAAAGTAGTTTCCAAAAAAATTCTTACATTTGGATGTTATGACTCAGAACGCAATAAAACTCCAATTTTGAATATGTTATGCTTCTTTGAATTGCAGAAAAAGTCGAGAAAAACGCCATCCTTCTAGATGCTCCACATTGCAAAGGCATTCAAAGATTTTAATCTGATATTTGCCGCTTTCGTGGGTAGTGCAGTATACACTGCCCTACCCACTATGTTATGAAATCTTCTCAAAACATGTCTTTTGTTTGATACCTTATTCTCGCGACATGTTTGTCTTGCTGACACGATACAGGGTAAAGTACCTCTAATATTCAGTTTCATGATTTTAAAGCGATAATGAACTGAACCTAAGGTTTCTCTTTCTGGGACGTTTTGGAGTAAATATTCTATGACTTAAAACTGAAAATGACAGTCGTCACACAAGACAGGCATTATATTCTGTTGCTACTAAATGTGATATTGGTCGGTGAGTTAATTTGAATCGGCCCTAATGAGGCGTTTATTTATTTCTTTCAGTTAAAGGTTAGAAAGGAAGTATGCATCATTGATCTTAGAGTAATTATTTTGCTGCTGTCATATCTCCATTCTTCTCCTCGCCTTTCCCTGAATCCATTATGCTTTGAAGAAGTTCTTCCCAGTTTTCTTTCGATGCTTCTGTGGGGATAAAAATATGAGAACGATCACATAAATATGTAAGTAACTCTCGAGTAGCCCTCGGTAAAATACAATACTTAATTTAACGTAGAACTATATACTTAACTATTTTGTTCAGTTTTAAAAACTACACCAGCTATTTCCCAGGCATACTGTTTTCTGTAGCGTGCACGGAAAAGTCTGTCTCTGTTTACAAAAATTCTTATGGACCATAATTGAAATGCTGAAGTCCAGAATCACACAGGCCCAACTTTCCTTGATATCTAGTCAGCTTTAAGCAAATCGCAAGGGTTTTCCCTGAACTTTGCTTATGCGCGTCTATGACATGTTGAGGGCGTGGTGCGAGTTTTCAGAACCAATCACAAAGTGAAGCAAAAAAATGTATGATTCTTTTACATTCAATCATTAATTTACGTTAGATTACATCCTACTTAAAAGCTATTTTCCCTGTGATAAAATTCTCGCTTTAAAGAATGATATCAATTTTATCTTACCGCTAATCAATTTGAACAGGCAGCCATATTCATGGATCACGTCTCTCTGCACTGAAGCTAATCTCAGGAACAACTGCTTTGGCCTGGCTCGAATTCCAAGTTTTTGAAGAAAGTCGCAATCATCCTTCGTTAGTGGTTTGTCGAGTTGTAACTGCCTTGAGCCACTTGTCAAAATCTGTTCAAACTAATGAAAGACATTGTAAACTAGGAGTCTGCAGTAGAAGCAAGTTGCTAAGACGGCAGCTTATTCCGTTTCAGTCATCGTCAGGTACTCCCCTCCCCTCCCCTCCCCTCCTCTTCCCCCTCCGAAAATCGGCAATTTTTCTTAGAGGGAGACCTTCACAGTTAAGACACGTTAAATTATCCACACTTGGAAAAATCATCATCAACGATAAAATTTGTTGGCGTCGAAGTGATAAGGTATTTGTTATCAGGAAAATCCAGATAGACTCGGCCATTCTGAACCTGTAATTTTGTGTCACAGTTGCCACTATCATCTGCAAGACCCTGCGTCAGTTGCGTGGAAGAGTTGAAAGTCTTATCAAGTTAATTTTATCGACTCGGATAGTATGACGCGGATAGTATAAAATGTTATTTTAAGATTTAATAATGGAATGTACGGCGTTGTCAAAACTTACCCAATTCAAATACCTAAGTATCTGTGTTTTCAGCTGAGTACCATTCTCTGCAGTGATCAGAAGTTTTCTGATATCTTCTACTTTTTCATTATCTTTCTCTGTCAGGAAAATCCCACCTGAATTTGTGAAAATTAAATACTAAGAAGGACCTTAGAGAAATTGACGTATGTTCTGCTCGTTTGACCTATAGAGATACTTAAGACATTAAACACTCGAGAATTCACTCTGGTTCATGTCCATCATATCACCATCTTTCATTCTTGTAGTCTGCTTAAACAACACCCTCATGGGTTTAGTCCTCTTACCCGCACTGGCTGATACTTTGTTGCCCAGATCTCAGTCGGATGGAGTAGATCATTTCGTAACTGACGTAAGTGTCTCATGGACCTCTCATGTAAACTGCGACTCACTCTTGAACCCCTCTTCTCCCCCCCCCCCCCCCCCGCGGGATTCTTCCCAAGATCCTCCACATGTTTATCAATTTCACGATTTCTTTCCAGTCTAATAAGAAAACTACATCGAAATCCAGAAATTCTTAAATTAACCAAACAAGAATAATACCTGAACTTGAACTTTCTTCCATTTCTAAATGCAACGCTGCTTCCTCGTCTGATACGACTGAATGGACCAGAGCGGGCTCACCCCGATTCCGAAAGGATTTGCCGACAAACTCGCCATCTTGAATCTGTAAACGTCTCACCTCCTTGCTATAAGCTACGCGACAAATTTTAAAGAGAAAAGGCGCGCGAGAATTTCTTCGTACCATTGGTGGAAGATAGGACTGGTTTGTAACGCTTCCTTTTATTAACGGATCTTTCCCTAATAACAAGGTTAGTTTGGAGGGTGCGTGGACCTCTCCTGAAACTGCTGTCTAAAAGAGGAAAATAATGAAAGGTAGAATGAGACTTCGATATCGCAAAGTACTTTTGAAGTGAGCTTACATGCATCGGTAGTTTTTCTAATCTTTGTATTTGAGTGTATCCTGTCGTTCGTAACTGACCATCTATACATGGTACTAGGTGTTTGTTGTATTCGTAAGTGGGCCGCTCGCTTTAATGAATTTTTATCATAAAGCTATTCTTACTCGCTAAAATCAGCCACTTTCCACGAAGATTGTCCGCCTCGAACATCCCTAACCTAAGAGCAGATTCCTACCAAATCGGCTGTATGCTAAGAATCATTTTCAGATTATGTTGTATACTTTAAGTAAAAAAAAAATTCTGCTCTCGAGTGCAATGCGTAGCTGCTAGCTGGAGCTCATTGAAACAATTTGGGGTATTACCAAAACCCCTGGGAGGCTTGCTGGTTATCCTCCCTTCCCAAGAATTTCGTGTCGTTTCACTGATTGTACTCCTGAGTGGAGAGTAGCAGTAGAAGAGAGAGAGTTAAGTCTGTTAATCGAGACCACAATACAATGACCCACTCCGTACTCGAACCCAGACATCTCGACTTAGGGTACAGTAAACTAACCATTAGGTTCACCCTGTATGCCATGTTTACCTTTTGAAAAACTTCTAATAATCAAGAAAAGCTTATATGAACCGATTCTATGCAGAACGAGAACCTGCACTGATACAAAAAACTATACCTGATGCATTCGGTTGCCTTTAAGAAAAAACGTGGCGCTATACACCACTGCAGTTACGAGAAGCAAATGGTGACCCTCTAATGGCGTCATCTTATCAGCATCTAACACAGCGTGTGACAACAATTCGCGCAAATCTACGTCCAAGTAATACTCTTCTGTAAGCTTGCCAAGCACCAGGTCCCCCAGAACGTCGGTCAACTTTAGTTCCAGTCCCCCAGCATCCAAGCTTTCAAGCGTGACATCGAGATTCCTGTCAATGTATCAATCATGTTCAGTGGATGAAAATTTCGCCAAGTGCTTAGTGGAACTATGAAAACCTTAAAATGTTAGATTCATTGATCTTTCTCAATTTTCTTTTCCCTTTTCCTCACTCTTCAATCCTCATCATGTTTTCTTTTTCCAATTTCTATTCCATTTCACTATGCTTACATCTCATTTTCCATGCCGTAATCTTCATTCTTCATTCCCCATTTCCCACACTCCACTCCATATTTTCCATATACCACTTCCTATTCCCTAGTACCTGGTCCTAGGTCCCCAGTTCCCGATGAGCATTCAAATTTTTTGAGTTAACTTAACTCTAAACTCAGATTTGCGCTAAAGGGCTCAGTAGATTGTTACATGACAAGGAATTTTTTTCCTAAAGACAAACTTGACTTTTGAGGCGAGAGCAAATATAAGGCTTGACTCACTAGGGTCTCAATACCCGGTTATGGCCCCTGTTTAGCGGAAGTACATAGCACAGTCGGAAATTGAACAAGCCGTATGAGGCATGAGCAGTACTTATAAAGAGTTTATTGAAAGAATGATAACTCTGACCTGCTGACATCACTCGTTTCTGTTTTTTCCAAACTCCTGTCTTCTTTCCTAAGTTTTGACTGGCAGTACTTATGAAAGTGTTTCTCTTTCTCTCCAGTAATATACCTCTGCAATCCACCAACAATGACCATTTCTCCTTTACCAAGGGGGCGCTTCCACAACGACCGCTTTCGTTTAACAATCAGCGCAAGTGGAGAGATACTGTCTGTCTGGCCGTGATAGACTGGGAGGTAATCCTTGCCGAAATTCTCTCGAACAAATGCCTTGATAGAATCCTGCGTCATCTAGGAACAAAAGTTATTCCAACCCTACATAATTTTTTATTTATTTGATGATGCCTAAGAGGAATGATGTAATATTTTCAACCAAAATGTTACTGTGGGCTGAAAATAGGTAACCAGAATAGTCATAATGATGACAAATAATGTATTATGATTCCTGCGCGATTTTTAAACCACTCGATTAATGTCCTTTGAGTTTAAGATCTCCCTATTTATTGGACTGGAACTTTGATTTTTAAGTCGCTTGTCCGAAAGACCTAAGTATTTAAGAGAAGAGGTAACTTTCTGCGTGATGATATTTTCTCTTAGACAAAATTTCATGATCACTCTGCAGAGGTAAACAAATTACTAATTTAAACCTTTGTAGCGACACTGAAAAATAAATATAAAATTTACACTTGTCGTGAATAAACACATGACCATGGTCTGGTGGTTGGGAACTATTCTACACGACTTGCAACACACAAGTTAATAGATGTGAAACTGATCTATCTCCAGATTTCAACAGCATGACAACACACCAATACCTACTCATGGAAGTCTCCCCTAATAAATAGATTTAGCCAAGCCTAAAAGTGGAGCTCGCATTTTTTTTCCCGCACGTCTCAAGGGCACAACGCCTTGCTCCGGCCAGGACTAGAACCCGGGTAGTCCGACTTGGAGCCCAGTGCACTGACCACTGGACTACTGGACAAAGCCGTGTCGTTGGCGTGCCCGCGGTACAGTTCACCACGCATGTTAAAAGTAGCACCCTGTACGGTCGTACGGTCGTACATCCAAATTTTTTCGGATTGATGGGTTACTACTATTTTGTACAGTCTAACCTCGATTATCCGGACTCGTTGGGACTAAGGTAAACAGTGCGGATAATCGAGAGTCCGGATAATCGAAAATATGAATATTTATGAGATAATGTAAACAAAAGAAATAAAAATACAGTCGAACCTCGATTATCCGGACATCGATTATCCGGACTTTTCAATTGTCCGGACTTTTTCTCTGGTCCCGTTTTTTTCATGAATATTAATGACCTTAGATGTTAAAAACTCTAGGGGGTAAAAAAATTCAGAAATTATGTTAAAAGTCAGGAAAATTGCGTTTAAAACAGCGCATTACACGCTCTGCTTTCGAAAGATCGAGCGCTCGGAGACAAAAAGAGAAAAGAAGCATTCTAATGCGTTCAGCTGAATTTTGATTGGTTCAGTATTGTTTTGTTGCTAAGGGAATGTCATGCTTGATCAGTTCGATGAGCGTGGGTTATGGAAACACACGAGACGATCATAACTCAAAACGACAACATGTCTACGAAGCAAAAGCGATCTGTTCACTCGATAAAAGATAAACAAATAATTATTTTTTTAGTTTAGATAAAGGAGAAAAAGGAACAAATTTAGCGCTTGAATTTGGCATCAGCAAGCAACAGATCTCTGATATACGCAAGAACAAGGACAAGATGCTTCAAAAATGTAAACATGGATGCGCCGCCTGTCACCTACAAGTCGCAAAGAAATGCCTAGATGAATTCGGAGATTTTTGCCGAGTGGTTTACGAAAGAATTCGTGCCAGCAGTTAAACGCCATCAGCGTTTGCAGAACATCCATTCCCCGAAAGCTCTGTTGTTGATAGACAATTGTTCTGCACATCCCGATGAACTCAGCAGCCGTGATGGTTCTGTAACATGCATGTTTCTTCCTCCGAACACTACCTCTCTCATTCAGCCGATGGATCAAGGAGTCTTGCAAGCGATGAAGAATCGATACAAGAGAAAGCTTCTCCAGAAAGTTATTTGCGCTCAAGACCTCGATTACACACAGAGCATTAAGGACATTGTAAAGCTTCACACAGTGAAGGATGCACTTTACATGGTTTGCGACGCTTGGGATGAAGCAAGCCCAGAATCTATCCGCACGGCTTACAACAAACTTAAAATCCACTCTGACAACAGCTAGCCAAATTCAGAGCCTGAAGAACAGCATTCTGCCGAGTCAATGGTTGAAATGCTTCAACATGTCCAGCAAGTTGGATATGAAGATTCGCTAAATGCTCACGACCTGGAAGACTTGCTCAATCTAGACAATGAGCTCCCGACTACGGAACAGATGTCAGACGAACAGATTTTAGGGACCGTAACCGGACATCCCAATGAAAATGAAAGTAGCGATGAGGAAGATGATGGTCAGGAGGAGAAACAAGTTTCCAATTCAGAGGCAGCAGAATGGTTTAAAAAATGCTTGTCCTGGTTGGAAGGACAGAACAATGTTGACCCTGTTCAAGTTATGCAACTTCGCCGTATGATGGTCTTCGCCATACGATCTCGTTATAAGACTTTAAAGCAACTAGTATGTTTCAGTTTTTTAGAAGCGATGAATAGGTTCTCATTTATAAACACTGAACGTGATAGACCTTCACACATGTATTTGCAGTCATTGAAGCAAACTTTTAGAATTAAAAATGTGTTACATGTATTATTATGGGGCTACGCTCTGCGAGCTCCGCTATTATGAGATTCAACACTTGACAATAAAAATGAACGGTAAAACACGACGTTTCGACCAAACTTCGATCATTTTCAAGTGAATAGTAAGAATGTCACATTGCCTAATGTCAATTATGCCTGTAATAATAAGCTTTTAATTAGCTTCTAACTATTCCTTCTCTTTGTTGTCCATATATTTACACTTCCAAAAGATTTTACACTTCCTATACGCATATATCTAAATTCATCGTTACGTTCTTATTATTTACTTGAAAATGACCAAAGTTTGGTCGAAACGTCGTGTTCCACCGTTCATTTTTATTGTCATAAGTTACACGAAATAAGTTTTGCCGAATAGTGCATTTCATAACATTTCCATCGATGTATAGTTTATGGCGGTTGTGCTTCAAATAGCGCGTTAAAAATTTTTTTGCAGAGGACACCCGCAAAGGTATACCGTATTTTGTTTTACAACTTTCTATATACGTAGATTCTCAAAAAGAGTCATGGCTGGAAAATAAATACTGAAATAGTTCTTGATTGCAAGTGAGGCCTTGCCACTTTCGGACCATTCTTTGGAATGTTGATTTGATTGGTTTGTCCTTATAGACCCTAAAGTATTGTTCAACTGAAGATTTTGTTCTAAATCGTATAGCTGTCAGAATTTTTCAAACAACACCACGCAATTTAAGCATAGTGAATCAATGTACGGCTTGAGTAATTATCAATGTACGGCTTGAGTAATTATAATTTTCTGCTACACAATTTATCATAGCCTCACAAATCCAACTTACCTTGCCGTGAAGACGGGCACTCGCGTTTGTTTGATGGATCTCCCACTGACTGTAGACTTTAATTCTTTCACTTCTAATTAAATTTCATGACAATGACAATTATTTTAATAGGCTATGCTGTTGGTCTTTTCACTGTATCAGCACGTGAGATGAATTTAACTAATTGCTAATTGCAACGAATCATCTTGCGAACTGGATTAAATGACAACAAGGAAATGAAAATTCATTCCATTATCATTGCGCAAAAGTTTAGTTTGCCTCTACTTTGCTTATCCCAATAATCTGTTGTTCTTATCTTACCTTTTATTTAAAGATCTGTGAAATTTAGAACTGAAATATTTGTCTTGGGCAGTTATTTTTTTTTCTGACGTTCCGTGGGGATCTAGACATATCATAATGGCCAATTGAACCCATTTTCCGGTTAAGTTGGACGTGTCACAACAGACAATGAAATATTTATTAATTCCCGTGAGAAATTTTGTTAGATAATGAATATTAAGTTTATGTGGTAAATTTTTGCTAGTAACCACACTGTGCATGCACGTCATTACCGAAATTGTAGCTGCATGATCGGTAAAGATATATCTTCTTCTAGATAGTGCCAACATGGCTAGAAATGAAGGGAGTCTCGTAGACCTTGAGGAAAAAACGCAATTCCTCTTTAATTACAAGAAAAAGATAAGCAGATTTAAATTTATCAGGTGGGGTAATAATCAAGAGGCCATTGTTGGGGAGCGCGTCGAACAGAGAATTAAACCGTTTGATCCAGATCTCTTCGGAAGGTTCATGCAAGGGGAGATACGCGAAAATGAACTAAAATGCGATTTTTGGTATTCTCACGAGGAAGGACACAAACTTTTGCCATATTTATTAGGTATTACTATTACATGTTTTGCCAGTCTGAAGGGAGTTTACTTCAGTAGCCTATCAAACTTATCCCACACAAAACTGATCATTTGCTTAAATTGGTCCTAAGCCTCCGTATTACCCACCTGACATGCGCAGAGCAATTGAATATGCAAAGAGCGCCAATGTTAAAAATGGCGGCCAACAGAGTGAAGCGGGAGCGTAAGACTCCGAAGAGATTTATTGACGAATACGCAGAAGTTAGGACCAAGCAATACAAGAAAATAAAAACTACGGATAAGAATATTTATCCTGTAGAGATAATACAGGTCGATAAAGCGAGAAACATGGTCAAAATTCATTTCAAAGGGTACAGCGAAACATTTGACGAATGGAGGCCATGTGATCAACATAAATTGTCCGTAATACGATTGGAACCGATGTAAAAACCGACCGATGATTCCTTCAGCGATCGCCTGCAAGCTTTTTATGAACGCGTTTACAGGGAGATCAAGCGAGAGTTGTACTCCGGGCGCAGAGAGGATCCAGAAGTTCGTATTGAAATTCAAGTCGATGACGACGTTTTCTATAAAAGTCTTGGAAGGATTTCGTCTAGGAGGCTAGAGATAGCATCATCTGTAGTGTAATTAAGTTTAAGATCACCTATAATATCTATGAAATTACCCCAATGGCCTTGCAGCTTGTCCACGTCATGAAACTCTGGTAATAGTAAGTGAAAATTAATATGTTGGAAAAGCAAGAGTTTTTCAGGTCCAGTAAGGTCTCTGTACTCCAACTTCTTGCTATCCTTATTGATTTTCCATTCAAAATTAATTCCAAGTTCTTTTACAAATTTCTCATACCCAGCCATATGTCTATACCTATTTCGACAAAACCCATTTGAAAAAGTAAATACCTTGTCAATGGCATCTTTCATGCGAAGTTCCCTGATCAGAAGTTCGATTAAACTATCAGATATTCTCAAAAATAAATGTAGTGTATCAATTATTACATGGTCAATAGGAATAAAATCAAATAACGGATTGGTTTTCCAATTATATTGCTTATATTTTGCATACTTACCTATTTCTTGTAAATCTCTTGACCCAAGAGATTTGTCAGTTATAGACCACTTTTTGCTGATGTCAAACCTTTAATTTCTTGGGCACTTACACCAAATACAAGAAAAATTTTGATTAGCAGCCCCTAAACCACAAATACAGGCTAGAAACTTCAAGTCTCCTTCCAAAAAATACTCAATGCTATACTTATGACTATTTACAGTTATTTCTTTTAATTTTGACATTTCATTATTTAGATCAGCAAGGCTTTCTTTAGGATGGTCATAGTTCTCTGTTGTCTTAATTATCGCTAGTCCATAGTTCCCTTTTTTATTCATTGCTGCATCCTTTTCATTCAAAATTGTGTATGTGACATTTTCAAGTTTAAGCCTTTTCCCAATGTTGGTACCATCACCACTGAGCTTTACTTTAATAGTAGTAACCTTGTCCAATACTCCATTTCTCTGCAGCCTTTTTATCTGTTCCTCAAGACTCTCCCTAAAGAAATATCTGTTCTCCCTCTGTCTCCCCTTGTGTACTTCTCAGATTCCAATTGGCATTTAGCTTATCTAGGTGTTTGCATATTTTATATTTTGTGGGCATGTCTTTACACTTCATGGCCAACTCATGCCAAGCTTCATTAGATATATTAAATTTGTCCTTCGAGTAAACCTACATATTGATGTCATCAATATCATTCTCAGTCAGTCCTTCTTTCTTCTCCCTCTTCTACCAATGAAATAGTTTTATATCGCTGAGTGTCATTATTAAATACCTCAACCTTGGTGGCAATAAAATTGTAGAGGCCTAAAAATGACAGTGCTGAGTGGCAGTCTTTTTTAAATCGTCGCCTTAATCTTGCCTGATGTTGTTTGGTATAATCAGTGAAACGTTTGCTTTTGTTTGGACCTCTTTGTCCCTTTTTTGCATTCTTGCTGCTTTTTTCGCTAATCTTTTGAATTTTTCTTTGTATTGTTCTTTTCTGTTTTCCGAATCCCTAATAGCATCTTCAAGCTCCTGCTCAACTTTTAATCTCTTTACCTGCTCTACGGCTAAATCCAGTTCAGCTTTCCTTTTCTGCCCACGAAGCTGTTGGTTTTCCTCAATCAATGAGTTTTTTTCAAGCTCATGAGTAGTTTTTTGCCTTCCACGAATCAATAAACTTCTTTTTACTGTTCCCCCCACTTTTTGACGCTTTCTTGAACGCTGAATGGAGGAGAGGAATCTTTTTCCTGAAGACGTTGAGAATTCTGGAATTTATGACAACTCCGCGAATCTCACATCCCCTCAATATTTTCTCCAAGACTCCTGCAATCACAGAATCAGCACTTTCGTCGTTTGGCTCTTGATCAGGCTTCTCCGACAGGGAATATATGAGATAGCTGATTAAAAAAAAATCAGTTAGATGAAAAAAATTTCCAAAAAAATTAAAAAGAAAAGAGAAACAGATTTGAATACACTTCGATTAGCGCAATTTTTACTTACTTGTTTATTTCGTAAGTAAACCAAGGTAATTTTTTCCCTTTTAGACCACTTGTTTCTTCGCCGAAATCGTTTTGTGCATCTACCGCCACCGCTAGAAGAGCCAGCGAAGAGAAAATCACTAGCGCGTAAACTTCGAGTCCCATTTCCCGAACCCAAGCAATATCCAAACCTCATGAATTATGCATCAAATTGGGCCACATTTATTGTTTTTTTCGTATTTCGCGGTAATGACCAGTTTTGGGTATGCGCTTTAGAGTTATAGCCCCAGACTCCATGGCTGCTTGCATGTGGCGTGAGCCCCTCTTCGATATGTCTGAATCGCTAACCACAAGTCTCAAAAACCCGAACGAAATATCTTAATGATTGCCTTTAAATGCAGTGGTATAGAAAGCTTATGTACGTTAGTTTTATAAACTGAAAGAAAGAAAGATAGCAATTCAAATGAAATACACGAAAAAGAGGAAAATGTTCGAAAATTAGCATGTTTTTGACTGACCCCAGACTGCGTAACATGTCACGAAAACCTACAGAGGCAGATGTTAAACGTAAGTTTGATACGGGTATCTTAGAGATCGCCGTAGGGATTATCGATGGTTGGAAGTGACGTTTTTCCTTAAAAAATACCCCATTTATCGGAAAAATTATTAGACTGACTAACTGCTTTCTAAAAAAAGCGAGTTCCTCACATTTAGTGGAAATTCGTACATTTAATGCGCTTAATTTGTCCTGTAATATTTGTGTACTTTTATTGGTTCTAAATAGCTGAAGTAGATGGATACACAGCTAAATCCTCTATATAACCAATTTTTTAAAAGCAAGACATTTCTACATTGGAATGTTTCTACTCTAAACTTGTTGAATCGAAATGGCAGATTCAAAAGAGGACGATAAAACAGTCCGTGATGCCCTATAATTAACCAATCAGAGCGCACTCCCTAATTTCGCAGAATAAAAAGCGTTTATTTCAGCAACCGTTGTAGGCTAAGTTCTGCCATAGATAAGCCTCATTTGGTTTCGTCAACTGTTCATTCCTATTGGTGACTCAATTGTACTCGATAGCATAATGTATATGGCATTAAAATTTATAGATAAACACTCCCGTCAAGCTACTTTCAATATATAAGATAAAGCATTTTCATCAGGAGTATTTCCTGACAACAAATTTCGTCAAGAGAACTAAATAATCCTTTAGTTTGCAAAATAAGTGTAGTAATTCGTTCTGATCTATTGCAGGCTATTTTTTCTCTCGATAGGTTTAAGTACTTTTACAGACTTTAGAAGGATGCCAAAAAATCTAAAAGGGAATCCTGAAGAGTTATGGCAGCTGAACGAGCACAGTCCCTTTCCAGACGAAGTAGAAATAGTTGTGCCTCACGATCGTCCTTACAAAGGACACATTAAGCCAAAGGAAGACTCCCATACCACTTTTACAAAGGACAATATTATTGAGGTAAATCCCATGTCTTTGATCGCCATGGTGATCTAGTATATCCTAAAAATTATGAAAATATGTTGAGAAATATCCAGTCTTTTTTCATTGTCTATTTAGTAATCTTTACGCCAGAAAGCTACGTAAACTCATATAAGTTTATGACGTTTAAGCTTCTCTCCTATTCTGTTTTGCACTAGCTAAGATATGATAACACACAAATACTTGTGGTCCCGTCCATTGTAAAGCATAACAACTCATCTGGTGTTACTAAACTACAGATCAGTAGACTGCGGAACCTCCGGAACCAGCGGAACATGCAGAACCATTAATTTTCATTCAAATAAAAAGAAATAACTAACTAAAACTAATATTCCTTATACCCGAAAATGAAGTTTTGAACAGTGTCATGGTGATTTTATTCTCTATGTTATTTCCTTATGTGTTTTTTTCTTTTTTGACAAAAAAAATGATGATTCCGCTGATCCTCACTTTAGTAACACCCTGACTCATCTTTAACCCGATACTTTTCCAATTTTATTTTTTCCAGATGCTGAGCTGCCTTCCATGGAAGAAACACACTCAATTTCTAGGGGCTACCCCAAAACAAGAAAAGCCGCACAAGAGAAGTCGAGTTAGATCATCAATTTTGTGTAGTTATAAAGATAGACAAATGCAATTTTCTTCTTTCTGTAGGAAGAAGTATCACTTAGATGTACAACAGTAAAAAGAATATCGCTTTTTTTTCCCGTTACTTTAATTTCAGCCGGATGGTTCAAAAATTATAAGTTTCTTCGGAGTTTCTTCTTCCTCGAAAAAGCGGACAAGTAGGAAAAAATAGAAAACAGATAGACAACGCGTTTGTTACTTCCTCCTACGATCGAATGCCTTCATGCGTTCTGTATTTAATGTTTGTTGCGCCAATGTGGGTAAGAATTTCAGCCGTTTCCGTATGATAAGAACCACGGGTTTCAAAGAAAGCAATCCTATATTAACTGAGTCTCTCATTTTGTTACTGCACAGTTAGTTCGCCTCGTAATTAAGGTGATCCTCATGAAACATATTTTGTTTTGTTTTTGTTTCAATTTAAGTTTTTGTAAAGTTGGCGTCTATTTTCTATTGCGCTGATGTGAGTAAGAATTCCAGCAGTTTCCGCATAATAAGAACCACGGGTTTCAAAGAAAGAAATCCTATATTAACTGAGCCTCTCATTTTGTTACTGCACAGTTAGTTCGCCTCTAAAATAAGGTGATCCTCGTCAAAAAGAAATTTTGTTTTGTTTTTTTTTATTCAAGTTTTTGTAAAGTTGGTTTCAGTAATCCTAAGACTTAGTGATAAAACATGGAATACTTTAATAATGAATGGCGGGAGAAAAATCGCTTTATTGACAATGACTGCGAGCAACCTAATGAGACAGAATTGCCATTGATCGTTAAGCAAGTCCGCAGTTCAACTTGTAAATCCCTTGTGATGTACAATTGAGCCGAGCCTTTCAACTGAAAGATAGTCAGAAAGATTTCAGAAAGAAGTTGGATGTACGTGCATTAATAACAAGTCTCTGTAAGAATCAAACATCTTGGGAAATGAAATTTTTCAACCCCCTCTACCATACATAGTAACGTCATTTGTCTTCACTTTGATACATTCAATTTTCCCCCGGGAGTGAATGTGAACACACTAATAGATTATTTATCTCGGTACAGTTTCGGTCATTTTTGTTGTCGGGTAAAACAGGGAAAACGTTTATCTGAATTTCTCCAAACGTACACCGATTCTGGAACTGAAACTACCCACCTAGCTGGTAATATTCTAGTTTTTAAATACGTAAAAATCTCTGCGAGCCTACCTCTACTTTCCATAGGGGCAATTCGCGAACGAAGCTAAAAAATCAGATATTGCATAATTTGGCAATATGTTCTCAACAACAAATGTTTCAGAAAAATGAAACATGCAAGGTTTTGAAAGAATGTTATCTTATCCGAAGGGAAATCTCGCCTTTGGTTGTCATCTTTAAAAAAAATTGATCAACCTTCATAGAGGACTACTCGACGTAACTACAAACATAAACCTCAAATCGTGAGCATATCATCCAGATTCCGAGTGCTGCACCTTCTTTAATGGGAATTTGAGCGATCCAAACTCCTCTGAAGAGACACCGTTATACTTGTATGTCATTTAAAACATGTTGAAGTCGGCTGATCTACACGAAACTATCCTCACTCCAGTCATTTGTCATAAACATGTACGTTGTCACGATGGCGTGACGCTGTATTTCTCCATGAGGTTTCCATTGGTCGCCCCAAAGAAGATGAGAAATGGACATTTTTCGATATATCAGCAGATTTCCGCGCATTCTAAGTAAAAACAACCAAAAAAAAAAAAAGAAGAAGAAGAAAACCTCGATTGAACGCTCGTAAACACTGAGAATCTGAGAGCAGATAATAATTTTTAATGGGTAAAGTAAGAATTTTTTTGGGAAACTAATTTTCAATTTCATTAATTGAGCAAAAAGAAAAAGTTTAAACCACTTCTATCTCATTGAATTCTTCATACTCCCCGGTAATATTTTTCTGGCGTCTGTTTGGTGTGGGAGAAATATGCAATGACGAGTTTGGTTGTTTGTCGATGCTTACCTAGCATGTTAATTTTCTAAAGTTTTATTACCTTGGCAGAATGTCGCGTGACATACCAAGAAAAACCAACTTAATTCATAATTGACAGTCGTCACCAATCCTGGGTAACATAGGGGGGCGCACGCGCAGTTATATATATGTTAGCAAACTATTGCGAAAACGAATCATAAACAAAGAAGCAAAAGGTGGTTTATTTTTTCTGGCTGGATGAAAAGAATAGTTAAAGTTTTCAGTCCATTCTTGACACGTGGTGAACCCAAAATAGGGTTGATTTAGACCTCCGGCGCTATTGAACCCACTTAAAAACATAACAATACTTAAAATATGACAACATCTAGTTGGCTATGCACGCAATATATATTTTGTTCATTAATTCTACTAGCTAAGCCAATAACTGTGTCACACTTTGCCACCTTGTAATATTTTTTTATTTCCGATCTAAATATTACCATGAACAAATCAATTTTAGTCACAACTCCCTGAAAGAAACGACCACGCTTTATAATGGCGGTAATAAAAATGCTATCCATCTCAAATTTAAAGTTCCTGTTTTGTCTGTAAAAATTCCTAAGCATTTTAAACCCGGAAGTACATGTTTCAATGGATTTTTACCGTCTTATGAGAAGGGTCATGCCGCCTCGTTACATTTTGTTATGTAATTCGGGCCAAACTTGGCAGGAACAGGGGCGTCGGCTAGCCATAAATAAACAACAGACACTGAAAACGCTTGAGAGCAATTACAAATAATTGATGTCCCCTCGAAGAGAGGCGGCTTGAGGCGTATTGTGCGAAACGGAGCTTCTAGGGGACCGATGGTCGATTTTAAAAAGAGCAGTACCCATACCATGCGAAAGCTACAGGACACAGCTTTAATACATTTAGTCGGGGTACAATTATGGAAATTGTCTAAAGATTTAGAAATGTCATATGCTGTGTTACTTTGTTTGTGTGTGGGAAGAAAACAATCGTTATACTATCGCTTTCTTCGAGGTCACGGTGAACTATTTGTCTGTTCGATTTTTGTGTCTGTGATGACGCTAACGCTGCAGTTCTCCTTTTGACGAAATTTTCAACCAGAAAGAGGCAGCTAAAAATATTTTCACCAATTGTTGTTAGCGAGTTGCATCCGGAAGCCTAAAGATAGTAATGCGCCTCTGTAGTCTAGAATAACAAATAAACTATAGAAAACAAAAGCTGTTTGCTAAATATAGCAGCGCATTCATCTCTTTCTTATAGAAACTGGCCAGACAAACTTGGATAAACAAGATGCAATAGGCTACGAGATTTAATTTAGATCACATGTAATATAGTCCAGCGCGACTTCCAAATTATTATAGTACATATGTTTGCGCCACCAATGGTGACCAGACGGAAAAAAAAAAACATCTTTCTCCATTTCTTTACCGAGATCAAAACTTGTCATCTCTCTTATTTCTATCAACAAACATTACGCTATCATAGTGCTGATCCTAGCAGTAAGCAGGACGCGTGTCATATGAACTTCGTAATGGACCACGCTCACCGTGTAGTCTCTGTGACTCAGTGGTTAGAGCATCGGAGTGCGGAATCCGAAGATCTGAGGTTCGATTCCTCATGGGGACTCAGAGGTTTTTTTTTCCCACGCTCGTGACAAGACGAAGAAAAAACATGTCTCTAATAATCTCTATGTTTGCCAAAACTAGAGCCTTTCAGTCAGGGTCGTAAAACCAGCCAATCACAATCGTTTCAAATGAGATATCTTGTCTTTCTTGTCAGCGATTTCTTTGCCCAAGGTCGTGTGTTGTCTGCGCGGTGACGTAGGAGAAAACGCTTCTCGATCGAAGCTATACAAGCGAAAACATTACAGGTTAGAAATAAAAACATCTTTTTCATTTGACCAGATTAACGTGTATAACCAAATGCTAATTTTAACCCTTTGTTTTAGAATCTGTTTTCGATGATTCAGTTACCAACGGTTAAAGTCCATTCTGGTTCCTTTTCTCACTCGCACTCTGTTTACTTTTGTTTTTATTTACGGGTGCCAATTACGTGACGTCACGCTGCACAGTGAAACTTTGTTCAGTTTGGGCTAAAAGTAAATTCGTCAACAACAAACACGACAGAATTGTTTAGCAGGCTTAAATTAACAATATTCTACGCCGTAATTTAACGCGATCTCGTCAAAAGGATTTATTCTAATTTACCTAAAATTGAAGGAAAAGGCCTTATTACCTACGAGTGCTTGCAGGCATTCAGACAACAGATGTGACTTAGTTCCTTCATTGATATTTCTGTCGCTGCGGCATTACAAAGGTAAGCGCGTGCTTGCTTCTAACCATCAACAAGCTGCGAAATATTTATCTTGGTAAGATTTCTTATTTCAGAAAAATCTCAAAAATCTTATTCATTCAAATTTATCGAGCTTCGTACAATAAAAATATGTATGACGCTGAATCTCATAATAGGGAAGACTTTCATGAGTAGGTATTAGTGTGTTGTCATACTGTTTAAATCTGGAGATAGATCAGTTTCACATCTATAAACTTGTGTTCAAGTTGTGTAGAATAGTTCCCAACCACCAGACCATGGTTATGTGTTTATTCACGACAAGTGTAAATTTTACATTTATTTTTCAGTGTCGCTACAAAGGTTTAAACAAGTAATTTGTTTACCTCTGCGGAGTGATCGTGAAATTTTGTCTCAGAGAAAATATCACCACGCAGAAAGTGACCTCTTCTCCTAAATACTTAGGTCTTTCGGACAAGCGACTTAAAAATCAAAGTTCAAGTCTAATAAATTGGGAGATCTTAAACTCAAAGGACATTAATCGAATGCTTCAAAAATCACGCATGAATTAAAATACATTATTTGTCATAATTATGACTATTCTGGTGACCTATTTTCAACCCACAGTAACATTTTCGTTTAAAATATTATATAATTCCTCTTAAGCATCATCAAAATAAGTCAAAAATAATGTAGGGTTGCAATAATTTTTGTTCCTAGATGACACAGGATTCTATCAAGGCATTTGTTCGAGAGAATTTCGGCAAGGATTACTTCCCAGTCTATCACGGCCAAACAAACATTATCTCTCCACTTGCGCTGATAGTTAAACGAAAGCGGTCGTTGTGGAAGCGCCCCTTTGGTAAAGGAGAAATGGTCATTGTTGGTGGATTGCAGAGGTATATATCAGAAGAGAAAGAGAAACACTTTCATAATTACTGCCAGTCAAAACTTACGAAAGAAGACAGGAGTTTGGAAAAAACAGAAACGAGTGATGTCAGTAGGTCAGAGTTATCATTCTTTCAATAAACTCTTTATAAGTACTGCTCATGCCCAATACGGCTTGTTCAATTTCCGGCTGTGCTATGTAGTTCCGCTAAACAGGGGCCACAACCAGGTATTGAGACCCCTACTGAGTCAAGCCTTATATTTGCTCTCGCCTAAAAATGTCAAGTTTTCCTTAAGGAAAGAAATTCCTTGTCATGCAACAAACTACGAGCCCTTTCGCACAAATCTGAGTTTCGAGCTAAGTTAACTTAAAAATTGGAATGGTGATTGGGAACTGGGGACCTAGGACCAGGTACTAGGGAATAGGAAGTGGTACGTGGAAAATATGGAGTGGAGTGTGGGAAATGGGGAATGAAGAATGAAGATTATGGAAAACGAGAAACTAGCGATTTGGTAGGAATCTACTCTTAGGTTAAGGATGTTCGAGGCGGACAAAAAAAGCGAGCGGCCCACTTACGAATACAACAAACTCCTAGTACCATGTATATGATGGTCAGTTACGAACAAAAGGATACACTGAAATACAAAGATAAGAAAAAGTACTGATGCATGTAAACTCATTTCAAAAATACTTTGCGATATCGAATTCTCACTCTACCTGGCATTATTTAAAATTTTCCTCCTACAGGGAACAATTTCAGGAGAAGTCCACGCACCCTCCAAGCTAACCTTGTTATTAGGGAAAGATCTGTTAATAAAAGGAAGCGTTACGAGCCAGTCCTATCTTCTCCTATTCACAATGGACTGAAACGGGATAAGCTGCCGTCTTAGCGACTTACTACTGCAGACTCCTTTTTTTACAATGTCTTTCATTAGTTTGAACAGATTTTGACAAGTGACCCAAGGCAGTTACAACTCGACTAGGGATGATTGTGACTTTCTTCAAAAACTTGGAATTCGAAAGCAGTTGTTCCTGAGATTAGCTCTAGTGCAGAGAGACGTGATCCATGAATATGGCTGCCTGTTCAAATTGATTGGCGGTAACATAAAATTGATATCATTCTTTAAAACGAGAATTTTATTACGGGTAAAAAAAGCTTATAAGTAGGGAGTAATCTAACTTAAATTAATGATTGAATGTAAAAGAATCATACATTTTTTTGCTTCACTTCACTGTGATTGGTTCTGAAAACTCGCACCACGCCCTCAACATGTCATAGACACGCAGAAGCAAAGTTCAGGGAAAACCCTTGCGATTTGCTTAAAGCTGACTAGATATCAAGGAAAGTTGTGCCTGTGTGATTCTGGACTTCAGCATTTCAACTATTGTCCCTAAGAATTTTTGTAAACAGATACAGACTTTTCTGTGCACGCTACACTGAGAAAACTGTATGCCTGCGAAATTGCTGGTGTAGTTTTTTAAAACTGAACAAAATAGTTAAGTATATAGTTCTACGTTAAATTAAGTATTGTATTTTACTGAGGGCTACTCGAGAGTTACTTACATATTTATATGATCATTCTCGCATTTTTATCCCCACAGAAGCATCGAAAGAAAACTGGGAAGAACTTCTTCAAAGCATAAAGGATTCAGGGAAAGGCGAGGAGAAGAATGGAGATATGACAGCAGCAAAATAATTACTCTAAGATCAATGATGCATACTTCCTTTCTAACCTTTAACTGAAAGAAGTAAATAAACGCCTCATTAGGGCCGGTTCAAAATTAACTCACTGATCAATATCACATTTAGTAGATACAGAATATCATGCCTGTCTTGTGTGACGACTGTCATTTTCCGTTTCAAGTCATAGAAAATTTACTCCAAAACGTCCCAGAAAGAGAAACCTTAGGGTCAGTTCATTATCGCTTTAAAATCAAGAAACTGAATATTAGAGGTACTTTACACTATATCGTGTCAGCAAGACAAACATGTCGCGAGAATAAGGTATCAAACAAAACACATGTAATGTGAAATTTCATGACATAAAATGGGTAGGGCAGTGTATACTGCACTACCCACGAAAGCGGCAAATATCAGATTAAAATCTTTGAATGCCTTCGCGATATGGAGCATCCAGAAGGACGGCGTTTCTCTTGACTTTTGCTGCAATCCAGAGAAGCATAACATATTCAAAATAGGAGTTTTATTTGCGTTCTGAGTCATTACATCCAAATGTAAGAAATTTTTTGGAAACTACTTTTCAGTTTCATTAATTGAGCAAAAGAAATTTAAACTACTTCTTTCTCATTGAATTCTTCATATTCTCCGCAATATTTTTTTGGCTTCTGTTCGGTGTTGGAGAAATATGCAATGACGAGTTTGGTTATTTATCGATGCTTTCCTAACCCTATTAATTTTCTAATGTTTTATTTGGTCATAATTGACAGTCGTCACTAATGTTTTATTACCTTGGCAGAATGTCGCGTGACATACCAAGAAGAACCCATTTAATTCATTATTGACAATCGTCACCAACTAAGGTAACATAAGGGCGCACGCACAGTTACATATTTGTTAGAAGTTAAATGTACGTGCAGTAGTGATTAGTATTTACCTTTCAAGTGAATCGTGTAATGCATTTCGCGCGCGCTGATTGGCACGCCGATAGGATAGTTTCGAGGTGAATGACAAGTACTATCCACTTCAGTAGAGGTGAAAGTGGTGGATATTTACCTCGCTGTTTCGCGGCTCGGTTAACGTTCACCGCTATTCACCACCACTTTAGTGAATAATTGTTAATTTTTGGTCATGATTACTTTACATTAAGCCCTTTGAGAAAAGAAACTGGCTGTGAAAACTAAAAAGTGGAAATAAATCTGTACACTAAGTGTGCAAGAAAAATTTAAAATTATAAAGATAAATAAGTTTACCTTAAAATATCCCAATGCTTTTTTCCACAACGTCAATGGCAAACACGTTAAAAGCTGGAATTGATGATGTCAAAGTAATTGTATAGAGACCCATTGTGAATCTGCCCCACCTCAGCCCCCCATGACACGTTCGTGCACCGGATTTCGAAGTCATAATAGTTCAGTCGTCGATTTCAAATTTGCTGTCTACCAACAGTTTTTAATCACTGGCTCTTTATTCAAGAGCTAACAAAAAAGCATGAGATGAAAATTGTGATGAAGTGAATTTCACCTCAGACAAAAGATTAATGCTAGATTCAGCTTTAAGAATTATTGGATGAAGTTTTAATATCTTTCTTGGGCGAGATTACGCAATTGTGTTACATGCTTTAGATTTGTCGCTTGATTTGACGTTCACACCCTTTTATGATAATAATACTAAGACCTATACCAATGATAATGATAATAATACTAATAATAATAATTGTTACTATAGCACTGTTTGCAAAGCTTCGTTTAATTATCTCAACGTAACGTAGCGTATCCTATTTCATTTCAACAAATCTATTTTAACGATGGCGAAAAAAAGCCTTACTTCATTAACAATGCGAGAAGACAAAGTAATCAAGTTTGAGCGTAGAAACGCTCCACAACAAGATGGCAATTAAGAAGTGTTTGTGGAATAACCCACCTTCATTTTTTACGTATCTTTAACTTTATCTTCTTTGTATCTCATCTTGTTCCCTTGAATTTGAACTTTTTGTTTACCAGACAAAAAAGATCTAACAATCTGAGAGACCTCTGGAAAATTTACAACTGGCTTCTAACCTTAAGAAATTCGTGGTGTTTCAAAGTTTGAGGTAAACTATATTTGAGGAAACTCGAAATTGTCGCTTTCAACGGTGCCGAGTGGGAAACGTTGGTATAATTACAGACTTCTTCAGAAATGTTGGTATTCTGAGGCAATAAGGTAGTTACCTCCTACACAGATCCTTCGTGTGGGTATCCCCTCCATACCTTGACCGCGGAAGGTTCTTGTAAAGGAATTTAGTTCAGGGTTCCGTCAATGAGCGACAAAAGAGATTGTGTGACGTATTAATTTTGTGACTCTTACGACTTTTACCATTTTGGTAGACTTTTCTCCACCCTTCAGATGCATACATTTTTTTTCACTTTTTGTTGTTATTTTTGTTATGTTTTTTTCTGTTAATGTTTTGTTTTGCTTTATTTTTTGTCTGTGTATTGCTCAGAAATATAATAAGCAATTGGAAAGTCCCGTGAGAAGCTGCACACCCCATGGCCAACAAGTGCTCCCTGATGGACATTCCGACTTCGATAACCAAAGCATCAGTAGAATGAATAGTAATCGTTCAGCAGATGAGAATGTCGTACCCGATGTTTAAACCAAACCAAATCATCGGAAAAAACGTCCAGAAGCTGAGCCAAGCGCGAGTGGAACAAGTCAGTCGAGCAGGCTGCTAATTCTGGCGAAAAGGGAGCCAAGCCCGAGAAGAAAAAAGTGGAGGTTAAGGACGAGCTAAGCAAACTACCCGACTTCAAAAAGCTCGACATTTCCGAGTTGGATTGCATTTTCACGGATTTTAAAACAACGCTGGACCCATTCGTCCAAAATCGCCAGGACATGGCCAAAGCAGAGGAATCCTTTAAGAAAGCTGTTACACCGCTGGAACAAATCAGTCCGCACGCGCAGTTCAGTGAATATGTGCACGCCCTGAAGACGCGACTCACATCAGAGGGAACTGCAGTCAAGATAAAAGAAGGAGCTCTGGCCGTTTACACAGAGGGCAAAAAGACAGTTTAAGGAATTTCTGACGCAGTAGCTGCTGTAAATGCCATACTCAAACTGTCGAATGAATTAAAGGCTATGCCGATTATTATCGCAAGAGGAAGTGACGATGCAGTCGAGAGAGCTGAAGGAATGGATGTGCAAGGAATCTTGGAACGAGAGTTTAAGAGCGTGTGGGATTGAACTATTATGATTTTGAAATCCATTTATTTCCACTTTTTAGTTTTCACAGCCAGTTTCTTTTTTTAGAAAGAGGGCTTAATGTAAAGTAATCATGAACAACAATTAACAATTATTCACTAAAGTGGAGGTAAATAGCGGTGGACATTAACCGAGCCGCGAAACAGCGAGTTAAATATCCACCACTTTCACCCTTACTGAAGTGGATAGTACTTGTCATTCACCTCAGAACTATCCTATCGGCGTGCCAATCAGCGCGCGCGGAATGCATTACACGATTCACTTGAAAGGTAAATACTAATCACTACTGCACGTACATCTAACTTCTAACAAATATGTAACTGCGCGTGCGCCCTTATGTTACCTTAGATTGGTGACGACTGTCAATAATGAATTAAATGGTTCTTCTTGGTATGTCACGCGACATTCTGCCAAGGTAATAAAACATTAGAAAATTAACAGGGTTAGGAAAGCATCGAAAAATAACCAAACTCGTCATTGCATATTTCTCCAGCACCAAACAGACACCAAAAGAATATATGAAGAATTCCATGAGAAAGAGGTAGTTTAAATTTTTTTTGCTCAATTAATGAAATTGAAGAGTAGTTTCCAAAAAAAATCCTTACACTTGGATGTTATGACTCAGAACGCAATAAAACTCCAATTTTGAATGTGTTATGCTTCTTTGAATTGCAGAAAAAGTCGGAAAAACGCCATCCTTCTAGATGCTCCACATTGCGAAGGCATTCAAAGATTTTAATCTGATATTTGCCGCTTTCGTGGGTAGTGCAGTATACACTGCCCTACCCACTATGTCATGAAATCTTCTCAATACATGTGTTTTGTTTGATACCTTATTCTCGCGACATGTTTGTCTTGCTGACACGATACAGTGTAAAGTACCTCTAATATTCAGTTTCATGATTTTAAAGCGATAATGAACTGACCCTAAGGTTTCTCTTTCTGGGACGTTTTGGAGTAAATTTTCTATGACTTAAAACTGAAAATGACATTCGTCACACAAGACAGGCATGATATTCTGTATCTACTAAATGTGATGTTGATCAGTGAGTAAATTTTGAATCGGCCCTAATGAGGCATTTATTTTTTTAGTTAAAGGTTAGAAAGGAAGTATGCATCATTGATCTTAGAGTAATTATTTTGCTGCTGTCATATCTCCATTCTTCTCCTCGCCTTTCCCTGAATCCATTATGCTTTGAAGAAGTTCTTCCCAGTTTTCTTTCGATGCTTCTGTGGGGATAAAAATGTGAGAATGATCATATAAATATGTAAGTAACTCTCAAGTAGCCCTCGGTAAAATACAATACTTAATTTAACGTAGAACTATATACTTAACTATTTTGTTCAGTTTTAAAAACTACACCAGCTATTTCCCAGGCATACTGTTTTCTGCAGCGTGCACGGAAAAGTCTGTCTCTGTTTACAAAAATTCTTAAGGATCATAATTGAAATGCTGGAGTCCAGAATCACACAGGCACAACTTTCCTTGATATCTAGTCAGCTTTAAGCAAATCGCAAGGGTTTTCCCTGAACTTTGCTTCTGCGTGTCTATGACATGTTGAGGGCGTGGTGCGAGTTTTCAGAACCAATCACAGTGAAGTGAAGCAAAAAATGTATGATTCTTTTACATTCAATCATTAATTTAAGTTAGATTACATCCTACTTAAAAGCTATTTTCCCTGTGATAAAATTCTCGTTTTAAAGAATGATATCAATTTTATGTTACCGCTAATCAATTTGAACAGGCAGCCATATTCATGGATCACGTCTCTCTGCACTGAAGCTAATCTCAGGAACAACTGCTTTGGCCTGGCTCGAATTCCAAGTTTTTGAAGAAAGTCGCTATCATCCTTCGTTAGTGGTTTGTCGAGTTGTAACTGCCTTGAGCCACTTGTCAAAATCTGTTCAAACTAATGAAAGACATTGTAAACTAGGAGTCTGCAGTAGAAGCAAGTCTCTAAGACGGCAGCTTATCCCGTTTCAGTCATTGTCAGGTACTCCCCTCCCCTCCCCTTCCCTCCTCTTCCCCCTCCGAAAATGAGCAATTTTTCTTAGAGGGAGACCTTCACAGTTAAGACACGTTAAATTATCCACACTTGGAAGAATCATCATCAAAGATAAAATTTGTTGGCGTCGAAGTGATAAGGTATTTGTTATCAGGAAAATCCAGATAGACTCGGCCATTCTGAACCTGTAATTTTGTGTCACAGCTGCCACTATCATCTGCAAGACCCTGCGTCAGTTGCGTGGAAGAGTTGAAAGTTTTATGAAGTTAATTTTATCGACTCAGATAGTATGAAGCGGATAGTATAACATGTTATTTTAAGATTTAATAATGGAATAAACGGCGTTGTCAGAACTTACCCAATTCAAATACCTCAGTATCTGTGTTTTCAGCTGAGTACCATTCTCTGCAGTGGTCAGAAGTTTTCTGATATCTTCTACTTTTCCATTATCTTTCTCCGTCAGGAAAATCCCACCTGAATTTGTGAAAATTAAATACTAAGAAGGACCTGAGAGAAATTGATGTATGTTCTGCTCGTTTGACCTATAGAGATACTTAAGACATTAGATACTCGAGAATTCACTCTGGTTCATGTCCATCATATCATCATATTTTATTCCTGTAGTCTGCTTAAACACCACCCTCATGGGTTTAGTCCTCTCACCCGCACTGGCTGGTACTCTGTTACCCATTCAGATGGAGTAGATCATTTTGTAACTGACGTAAGTGTCTCATGGACCTCTCATGTAAACTGCGACTCACTCTAGAACCCCTCCCCCCCCCCCCTCCCGCGAGATTCTTCCCTAGATCCTCCACATGTTTATCAATTTCACAATATTTTTCCAGTCTACTAAGAGAACTACATCGCAATCCAGAAATTCTTAAATTAACCAAACAAGACTAATACCTGGACTGAAACTTTCTTCCATTTCTAAATGCAACGCTGCTTCTTCGTCTGATATGACAGAATGCACCAGAGCGGATTCACCCCGATTCCGAAAGGATTTGCCGACAAACTCGCCATCTTGAATCTGTAAACGTCTCCCCTCCTTGCTATAAGTTACGCGACAACATTTAAAGAGAAAAGGCGCGCGAGAATTTCTTCGTACCATTGGTGGAAGATAGGACTGGTTTGTAACGCTTCCTCTTATTAACGGATCTTTCCCTAATAACAAGGTTAGTTTGGAGGGTGCGTGGACTTCTCCTGAAACTGTTGCCTAAAAGAGGAAAATAATGAAAGGTAGAATGAGACTTCGATATCGCAAAGTACTTTTGAAGTGAGTTCGGGGTACAGAAAACTATTAGGTTCACCCTGTATGCCATGTTTTACCTTGTGAAAAACTTCTAATAATCAAGAAAAGCTTATAAACCGATTCTTTACAGAACGAGAACCTGCACTGATACAAAAAACCATACCTGATGCATTCGGTTGCCTTTAAGAAGAAACTTGGCGCTATACATCACTGCAGTGACAAGAAGCAAATCGTGACCCTCTAATGGCGTCATCTTATCAGCATCTAACACAGCGTGTGACAACAATTCGCGCAAATCTACGTCCACGTAATACTCTTCTGTAAGCTTGCCAAGCTCCAGGTCACCCAGAATGTCGGCCAACTTTAGTTCCAGTCCCCCAGCGTCCAAGCTTTCAAGCGTGACATCAAGATTCCTGTCAACGTATCGGTCATGTTCAGGGAATGAAAATTTCACCAGGTGCTTAGTGAAGCTGTAAAAATCTTAAAATGTTAGATTCGTTGATCTTTGTCAATTTTCTTTTCCCTTTTCCTCATTTTTCAATCCTCATCATGTTTCCCTTTTCCAATTTCTATTCCATTTCGCTATACTCATATCTCATTTTCCATGCCGTAATCTTCATTCTCTATTTCCCATTTCCCATACTCCACTCCATATTTTCCACATACCACTTCCTATTCCCTAGTATCTGGTCCTAAGTCCCCATTTCCCAATGACCATTCAAATTTTTAAGTTAACTTAACTCTAAACTCAGATTTGCGCGAAAGGGCTCGTAGTTTGTTGCATGACAAGGAATTTTTTTTCATGTAGGAGGCGAGAGCAAAGATAAGGCTTAACTCACTAAGGGTCTCAATACCCGGTTATGGCCCCTGTTTAGCGGAAGTACATAGTAAAGTCGGAAATTGAACATGCCGTATGGGGCATAAGCAGTACTTATAAAGAGTTTATTGAAAGAATGATAACTCTGACCTGCTGACATCACTCGTTTCTGTTTTTTCCAAACTTCTGTCTTCTTTCATAAGTTTTGACTGGCAGTAATTATGAAAGTGTTTCTCTTTCTCTTCAGTAATATACCTCTGCAATCCACCAACAATGACCATTTCTCCTTTACCAAAGGGGCGCTTCCACAACGACCGCTTTCGTTTAACAATCAGCGCAAGTGGAGAGATAATGTTTGTTTGGCCGTGATAGACTGGGAAGTAATCCTTGCCGAAATTCTCTCGAACAAATGCCTTGATAGAGTCCTGCGTCATCTAGGAACAAAAATTATTGCAACCCTACATAATTTTTAAATTTATTTTGATGATGCTTAAGAGGAATGATGTAATATTTTCAACCAAAATGTTGCTGTGGGCTGAAAATAGGTCACCAGAATAGTCATACTGATAAAAAATAACGTATTATGATTCATGCGTGATTTTTAAAGCATTCGATTAATGTCCTTTGAGTTTAAGATCTCCCTATTTATTGGACTTGAATTTTGATTTTTAAGTCGCTTGTCCGAAAGGCATAAGTATTTAAGAGAAGAGGTAACTTTCTGCGTGGTGATATTTTCTCTGAGACAAAATTTCATGATCGCTCTCCAGAGGTAAACAAATTACTAATTTAAACCTTTGTAGCGACACTGAAAAATAAATATAAAATTTACACTTGTCGTGGATAAACACATAACCATGGTCTGGTGGTTGGGAACTATTCTACACAACTTGCAACAAACAAGTTAATAGATGTGAAACTGATCTATCTCCAGATTTCAACAGTATGACAACACACCAATACCTACTCATGAAAGTCTTCCCTATTATGAGATTTAGCGTCATACATATTTTTATTGTACGGAGCTCGATAAATTTGAATGGATAAGATTTTTGTGATTTTTCTGAAATAAGAAATCTAACCAAGATAAACATTTAGTAGCTTGTTGATGGTGAGAAGCAAGCACGCGCTTACCTTGTAATGCCGCAGCGACAGAAATATCAATGAAGGAACTAAGCCACATCTGTTGTCTGACTGCTTGCAAGCACTCCTTGGTAAAAAGGCCTTTTCCTTCAATTTTATGTAAAAATTAGTTGAAATCCTTTTGACGAGATCGCGTTAAATTACGGCGTAGAATATTGTTAATTTGAGCCCGCTAAACAATTCTGTCGCGTTTGTTGTTGATTAATTTACTTTTAGCCCAAAGAAAGTCTCACTTTCCAGCGTGACGTCACGTAATTGACACTCGTAAATAAAAACAAAAGTAAACAGAGTGCGAGTGAGAAATGTAACCAGAATGGACTTTAAATAACCGCTGGTAACTGAATGATCGAAAACAGATTCTAAAACAAAATATTAAAATTAGCATTTGGTTTTACACGTTAATCTGGTCAAATGAAAAAGGTGTTTTTATTTCTAACCTGTAATGTTTTCGCCTGTATAGCTTCGATTTCTCCTAAGTCACCGCAGACAACACACGACCTTGGGCACAGAAATCGCTATCAAGAAGGACAAGATATCTCATTTGAAACGATTGTGATTGGCTGGTTCTACGACTCTGACTGAAAGGCTTTAGTTTTGGCAAACATAGAGATTATTAGAGAAAGATGTTTTTTTCGTCTTGTCACGAGCGCGGGAAAAAGAAAAAATTATGAGTCCCCATGAGAAATCGAACCTCAGACCTTCGGATTCCGCACTCCAATGCTCTAACCACTAAGTCACAGAGCCTCCACGGTGAGCGCGATCTATTACGAAGTTCATATGACATGCGTCCTGCTTACTGCTAGGATCAGCACTGTCTATAGCGTAATGTTTGTAGATAGAAATAAGAGAGATGGTAAGTTTTGAGCTCGGTAAAGCAATAGAGAAGAAGTTTTTTTTTTTCGTCTTGTCACGAGCGTGGAACAAAGAAAAAATTCTGAGTCCCTTGAGGAATCGAACCTCAGACCTTCGGATTCCGCGCTCTGATGCTCAAACCACTAAGCCACAGAGACTCCACGATGAGCGTGAGATTATTGTTTTTCCAGATTATCAAAACCTTCCGGCTGATTTTGTCATCAACTCTAGCTATTTTCACATATGAAACAACACGTGTTCGCGAAATAAAAGAATCATTTTTAATCCCTTAAGAAAGATCAACAGTTACAATAGACGATAAATTTTTTGGCGGCGCAAATATATATACTGTAATAATTCGGAAGTAGCGCTGGACTATATTACATGTGATCTAAATCAAATCTCGTAGCATATCGCATCTTGTTTATCCAAGTTTGTCTGGTCAGTTTCTATAAGAAAGAGATGAATGCGCTGCTATATTTATCGGATAGCTTTTGTTTTCTATAGTTTGTTTGTTACTCTAGACTAAAGAGGCGTATTACTTTCTTTAGGCTCTCGGATGCAACTCGCTAACAACAATTGATGAAAATATTTTTGGCTGCTTCAATAGGTCAGAAATGTTTTGCCACTTTTTGGTTGAAAATTTCGTCAAAAGGAAAACTGCAGCGTTAGCGTCATCACAGACACAAAAATCGAACAGACAAATAGTTCACCGTGACCTTGCAGAAAGCGATAGTATAACAATTGTTTTCTTCCCACACACAAATAAAGTAACACAGCATATGACATTTCTAAATCTTTAGACAATTTCCATAATTGTACGCCGACTAAATGTATTAAAGCTGTGTCCTGTAGCTTTCGCATGGTATGGGTACTGCTCTTTTTAAAATCGACCATCGTTCTCCAAGAAGCGCCGTTTCGCACAATACGATAATCAATCACTTTCAACCACATATTTTTCAAGCCGCCTCTTTTTGAGGGGACATCAATTATTTGTCTGTTGTTTATTTTTGGCTAGCCGACGCCCTGTGTTCCTGTCATGTTTGGCCCGAATTACATAACAAAATTTAACGAGGCGGCAAGACCCTTCTCTTTAGACGGTAAAAATCCATTGAAACATGTACTTCCGGGTTTAAAATGCTTAGGACTTTGCACACAAAAC
This sequence comes from Pocillopora verrucosa, assembly GCF_036669915.1. Lineage (NCBI taxonomy): Eukaryota > Metazoa > Cnidaria > Anthozoa > Scleractinia > Pocilloporidae > Pocillopora > Pocillopora verrucosa. Next base: position 19,821,651 of record NC_089318.1, on the reverse strand, counting down.
AGGAACTTTAAATTTGAGATGTATAGCATTTTTCTTAATGCCGTTATAAAGCTTGGTCGTTTCTTTCAGGGAGTTGTAACTGAAATTGATTTGTTCATGGTCATATATATAGATCGGAAGTAAAAAATTATAACAAGGTGGCGAAGTGTCACACAGCTATTGGCTCAGATAGTAGAATTAATGAAAAATATATATATTACGTGCATAGCCGGCTAGATTTTGATATATTCTAAGTATTGTTATCTTTTAAAGTGAGTTCAGTGGCGCCGGAGGTCTAAATCAACCCTATTTTGTTATTTTCGATCACCACGTGTCAGGAATGGACTGAACACTTTAACTATTATTTTTATCCAATCAGAAAAAATTAACCACCTTTTACTTCTTTGTTTATGATTCGTTTTTGTAATAGTTTGCCAACAAATATATAAATGCGCGTGCGCTCCCTATGTTACCTTGGATTGGTGACGTCTGTCAACTATGAATTAATTGGGTTCTTCTTGGTATGTCACGCGACATTCTGCCAAGGTAATAAAACATTAGTAAACTAACAGGTTAGGTATGCATCGAGAAGTAACCAAACTCGTCATTGCATATTTCTCCCACACCAAACAGACGCCAGAAAAATATTGCGGGGAATATGAAGAATTCAATGAGATAACAGTGGTTTAATTTTTTTCTTTTTGCTCAGTTAATGAAGCTAAAAAGTAGTCTTCCAAAAAAATTCTTACGTTATCCATTAAAAATTATTTAGTAGGTAAGTGTGTCTTAGTTGATCAGATATTTGATCACCTTTTAGAACATAATGGTTTTGGTCAGGTCTCTCATTTATCGCGATGGTTGTGAAAAGCACGTGACTTTTACACTAGAAACAGTTCCGTTTTTTGTTGAATGCACCGAATCCACGAGAACACACCAGAGGTCATTTGGGTATTATGACTTAGAACTCAAATAAAACCCCTTTTTTCAGTACGATATGCTTCTCTGAATTGCACCAAAAATCAAGAAAATGCCATCCTTCTGGATGCTCTATATTGCGAAGGCATTCAAAGATTTTAATCTAATATTTTCCGCTTTCGTGGGTAGTGCAGTATTCACTGTCCTACCACTACCCACAATTCCAGCTTTTAACGTGCCATTGACGTTGTGAAAAAAAGCTTTGGGATATTTTAAGGTAAACTTATTTATCTTTATAGTTTTAAAATTTTAGAATAAAGTAAATGAGTGCAACAAAAAGCGTTTATTTGGTATAACCAGAGAATTTACAGAAATATTAAAGAAATATTTGCACCAATTATAAATTGATGAAGGCAGAGACAAAGATGTCTATCCTTTTTAAAGTAAAGGAAATTGTGTCTTACTCGGTTTTGTCCAGAAGTGAACTCAAGAAAAGCATTGTTTCCTTGACCTCACGATATTTGTATTTACTTTTTCTTGCAATCGCGAGGACGTAAGAACAATCGTAAGCTCCCTCAGCCTCAGGTCAAAATGAAGTGCAGTCGACAATACTACCAGTCGTAACACTAGCTACAGCCCTTCTTCTTTAATTTAAGTAGATCAACATTCACAAGAAACTTGTAAAAAAAAATCAGACTAAAATTAATTGTAACGGGGAAAAAAACCATGTTCTTTTTACTGTTGTACATCTGATACTTCTTTCTACAGAAATAGGAAATGTGCTTATGTCTATCTTTATAACTGCACAAAATTGATCTAACTCGACTTCTCTTGTGTGGCTTCTTTTGATTTGGGTCTAGCCCTTAGTTATTGAGTGTATTTCTTCCAGGGAAGGCATTTCAGCATCTGGAAGAAATAAAATTGGAAAAGTATCGGGTTGAAGATGAGTCGGAGTGTTACTAAACCCAGGATCAGCGGAACAATCAATTTTTTTTGTCAAAAAAAATATATATATAATTAGATAAAAAATAAACTAAAATCACCTTTTCACTGTTCAAAATTCATTTTTCGGGTATTAAGAAGATGGATCTTATTTACTTATTTTCTTTTATAACTGAAAATTACTGGTTCTGCATGTTCCGCTGGTTTCGGATGTTCCGCGGTCTAATAATCCATAGTTTAGCAACACCAGATGAGTTGTTGTGCTTTACTTTGTAGGGAATCACAATCATGTATCTGTTATCATATCTTAGCAAGCGCAAAACACAATAGGAGAGAAGCTTAAACGTCTAGTGAATTTATCTGAGTTTACGGAGCTCTCTGGCGTAAAGATTACTAAACAGACGAATTTCTCAACATATTTTGATAATATTTCAACATTACATTACCATGACAACAAACAGCCTCACTACACTCTCAAAAGCGAATTTGGTAACCCCTAAAAATGTAAATGAGTTGCAATAAACATGACAGTATTTCATTTCTTGCTAAGTTCTGAAAAAAATATGCGCGTAATGAGTCACCCTCAATTCTCAAGAATTAATCTTTTTGAAAATCTTTTTTTTGAAAAAAATTGCAGTTTTATACATACCTATACATAGTTCCTTTCGAAACGGACTTTTAATATAAGCAATCAAAAACATGGGATTTACCTCAATGATATTGTCCTTTGTAAAAGAGGTTTCGAGGCCTCCCTTCGGCCTAATGTGTCCTTTGAAAGGACGATCATCAGGCATAACTATCTCTACTTCGTCTGGAAAAGGACTGTGCTCGTCCAGCTGCCACAACTCTTCAGGATTCCTTTGTAGATATTCTGGCATCCTCCTAAAATCGGTAAAAGTACTTAAACCTATCGAGAGAAAAAATAGCCGGCAAAGCCGGTGAATGTGACTTGCATCGCCTTCGGGTAAACAACTAAATTCCTTTTTAGAATTTCCGGCATCCTCTTAAAATCGGTAAAAACGCTTAAACCTATCGAGAGAAAAAATAGCAATAGATCAGAACGAATAGCTACACTCATTTTGCAAACTAAGGGATTACTATCATATTCTCTTGACGGAATTATTGTTAGGAAATACTCCTGATGAATATGCTTAACCTTACTGAAAGTAGGTTGACCGGAATGTTTATTTAAAGATTTTAATGCCATATACATTAAGCTATCGAGTACAATTAAGTCAACGATGGGAATAAACGGTTGGCGAAAACAAATAGAGGCTTATCTATTGCAGAATTTAGCCTACAACGGTTGCTGAAATAAACGCTTTTCATTTTGCGAAATAAGGGAAAGTATGTTCCATTGCATAACATGGTTGTTTTGTGACCGATTAAAAGTGCGCTCTGATTGATTAATTATAGAGCAGCACGGATTATTTAACTTCCTCTTTTGAATCTGCCATTTTGATTCAACAAGTTGAAAGCAACAACATTCCAATGTAGAAATGTCTTTCAATTGCTTCTATAGAAGATTTAGCTTTGTATCCATCTACTTCAGCAATTAAAAACCAACAAAAGTACACAAATATTACAAGACAAATTAAGCGTGCGCATACAAGGTTGTGAAAATGACTTGCGTTGCCTCTGGGTAAACAATTAAGAGAGCATTAACATCAAAACAGGTCTTAAATGTACGAAATCTCTCTATATGTGAGCAACTCGTTTTTTTCCAGCAAGCAGTTAGCTAGTTTAATCATTATTTCGATACATGGGGTATTTTTTTCAGGAAACTACGTCACTGCAAGCCATAGATAATCCCTACGGTGATCTCTAAGATGTCTACAGAAGTAAACCGCCTTCAGACTGAAAAAATATGAAATAGTAATACCTGGTGAATTTGGCAAAATTTTGCCATCCGGAGAGTACCAAAAATCGCATTGTATTTTCCCTTCCCCTTTCTTCCCATCTTTCTTCGTTGGCATGGGGATTTCGTGGAGATTTGGATCGAAGGGTTTGTTCGGAGAGCACAAAAAATTGCATTGTATTTTCCCTTCCTCTTTCTCCCCATCTTTCTTCCTTGTCATGAGGCTTTCGTGGAGATTTGGATTGAACGGTTGGATTTTCCCTTTGACGTCTCTCCTAACAATGGCCTGGTGTTTAGAACCCTTCCTGATCAATTTCACACCATTTATCCTTTTCCTGTAATTAAACTGGAACTGCTTTTTTTTCTCAAGGCCTACAAGAGTCCCTTCATTTCTAGCCATGTTGGCATTTTCTAGATGAAGATATATTTTTATCGATCATGTAAATGCAATCTTGGTAATGACGTGCATGCACAGCGTGTTATTTTGGTTACTAGCAAACATTTACCCTAGAAACTTAATATTCATGATATATTTCTAATACTGTTGTCCTCTTTTTTCAAAATAAGGTTGAATTAAAAGAAAAACGTTCATTGAGTTCGCCTCGAGAAGTGAGTGAGTACACAAAATGTTTCGAAGTAGTGCTCTTTTTGTGAGGAAAATTGAATTAAGAAAGTGCAAAACGTAAACAATAATTATTTGAGAAAATTTCACATGGGAATTAATGAAAACTTTACTACCTGTTGTAACACGTCCCACTTGACCAGAAAATGGGTTCAATCGGCCATTATGAACAACAACAGAGCCTATGTAAATAATTGTCATTGTCACAAAAAGTTAATTAGAAGTAAAAGAGTTAAAGTGTACCGTCCGTGGGAGATCCATCAAACAAACGCGGGTGCCTGTCTTCGCGGCAAGGTAAGTTGGATTTTATGATAAATTGTGTAGCAGAAAATTAAAATTACTCAAGTTGGAACTTGAATCTATAAAGAAATATTTCTAGATAAGAGCTTTATGATAAGAAGTGCTAAATTTGCTATATCGCAGCTAGAGAGAGACATCAGAATTTCTTGCGTATAGGAGAGCTGTACATTGATTCACTATGCTTAAGTTCCGTGGTGTTGTTTTAAAAATTCTGAAAGCTATACGATTTAGAACAAAATCTTAAGTTGAACAATACTTTGAGGTCCATAAAGACAAATCAATCAAATCAACATTCCAAAGAATGGTCCGAAGGCCTCACTTGCAATCAAGAACTATTTCAGTATTCATTTTCCAGCCATGACTATTTTTGGGAATCTACGTATATAGAAAGTTGCAAAAAAAAAATACGGTAGACCTTTGCGGGTGTCCTCTGCAAAAAGTTTTAACGCGCTATTTGAAGCATAACCCCCATAAACTATACATCTATGGAAATGTTATGAAACGTACTATCCGGAAAAACTTATTTCGTGTAACTTATGACAATAAAAACGGTAAAACACGACGTTTCGACCAAACTTTGGTCATTTTCAAGTGAATAATAAAAATGTCACGATGAATATATATGCGTGTAAGAAGTGTAACATTTTTGTAAACATACGAACATTAAAGAGAAGAAATGTTCACTAGAAGCTAATTAAAACTTATTACACGCATAATTGGCATTAGGCAATGTGACATTCTTATTATTCAGTTGAAAATGATCGAAGTTTGGTCGAAACGTCCTGTTTTACCGTTCATTTTTATTGTCAAATGTTTTACGAAATCGCTACTGATAAGAGTTTTACTTATCTAATCAAAAACCGAGTGGAGCGCGACAATTAGAAATGGACAATGTTTCTTTAAGCGAATTAATCGCATATTAAATCTGACCGCAAATAAAACTTCTTTATCTGTTATGTTTGCTAATCAAAAGTTTGCCGATACGAATTACGTACGCGCGTCGGAAGCCATTGCGGAGATCAATTTTGAAAAACGGAGTTCCCCCATACAATTTTTCAGGTTTGTATCTTGGAGTCAGAGAACTATCTAACAGTAATCCATGACAGACCCTTGGTTTCATTTTGCTGAACTGCAATTTTAATTTTGACTTCCACTTTTTTTTTCAACCTTAAAGCGGTCTCAGCACGCCGTGGTAAGACTTAATGGTTTCTAATCGAGTGCAAGCAGCGAAGATTGCCCAAACACGAGTCTTTATCCGTTCCGGTGAGGTTCTCTCGCCATTCCGCTTCAAATTTCTTGAATTCTTGTGCTGACAGCCAAGCTGCTTTTTTCGGCTTCACCGAACGACTCTGCTCCTTTTTTTCTTTCCCCATTCACATTCTAGATTTAAACGCAGACAGACAGCAAAGATCTCCGCGTGCAACTGAAATGAGGAGATGTTTCAAGGAGTCCTCTATATCGACATGTTATAATTGGCTATACAAACTTTGGCAACCTTTAAGAATTCAGTTCGAAAATACCTTTTTGTAAATAACTCTAAGGCTTAGAAATCAATTGTTTTCCGAATCAAATATCTATTTGCGAATTTATTTGCTCGAAAGGTCTTCCTCACTCGGAATGGACGAGAAGCTCACTGTTTTCAGGGCAGGAACAAAGGACGGGCCTTCATTTTCGTTTTCTAGTGACCACAACAGCTTACGAGGTATGATAAGGATCAAGGCAGAGATGATATGCACGTAAAGTATATATCTGTGCATGGGAAGTGCCAAAAACGTGAAGAATCATGCAAAGCGTCAACCATGCTTTGACGTGCTTGCTTCATAGATACTGGCAGAACGATAGCTTAAAGCAAAACATGAGGATTTAGATAGGTAATTTTGAACCGAATGAATAATAAGACCCTTGTTAGTTCAGTAATTGTTTTGATGCAACTGCAACCGCTTCGATGGGAATGTATGCACTCAATTACAAAAATGTTGAAACGAAAAAAGCGTGAGCAAGGAACGATGAGACCCAATGACTTTATGAGTACATATGTACACGATCGCCACCATTAGTTGCACGTACATGGCAAATGATTGAAGCCATCAATGCATTCCTGAAAGAAACGATTTGCCGTAAACAAAGATTTTCATTAATAATGAAAAAACAAGAGAACATTTTTTCGCTAGACCCTTACTTAGCTTCTAGAAATTTCCAAAAGCCCCTTCTTTATAGAAACTCTCCTATATAAAGCCGCTTTATACTCTCGACTTCATGAAATTAAAGGTTACAGAAGTATGATGTCAAATACGAAACAAATTGGTATAAATTACACAAATTAACCTTCAAAGCCATCTCTCTCCAGTTTAAAGAGACCCATCTCATGAAAAATAACGTTAGATTTTATTCCAGAAAAGAATGGGGCTGTCCAACAACCACATGATGTCTGGATGGTTACCGAGCCTAATCTGTACTTTCCTCTTAATCAAAGAGGAAAAACAACTGTGCGTCTGTTCAAAGCCGATATTTGGCCAAGTGACTTTGATGAACTAAAGGTGAAAAAGCATTTCAAGTTCCATGGAATATGCGTTGCTGAAGTGAGTTGTATGGAGGCCTCAATACCTCCGTGATATTAAGTATAAAACTAATACTATAGTAAAAAGAATACTTGCCTAGCAATGTTAAATTATATTGCACAAAAGGACATGGAAAATTTTGACGACAAATTGCCGCTAAAGTTACTCTAATACAGTAAATGGTTTGAACCCGGGGGTAACATGTAATAGTGTAGTTTGAGCGGAAGTCATCATCGTAGCCACTACCGGCACCATACAAACGTTTCATCCATGACATTAACATTACAAACGAATCCAACAGAACGACCTAACTTCACTAACGGATCCAAAACGACCAATCACGACTGACCTACACCACTTGAGTCTTACAGCCAATAACATCACGGCAAAACTGACCAATCAGTGTACACAAACCGGACTAAGTACATTCGACTGACAACAACCTTTCACTTGACTCTGGTGATGACTTCCGCTCAGGTTGTCGAAAAGTCAGTCACCACTACCGACAACAGTCCTTCTCAGGACTACACTCACCTGGACGATCAAACTACACTATTACGAAGTTACTCTAATAACTTATTTAATTATGCTGGACTGCTGTTTCGAAAGACGGCGTGAAATCGTTACCTGCGCTCTCCTCGGCAAAACACAAAACTCTCAAATTTTTGTTCAGCTCTAACGTTATGCTTAAACGATTGTTTGCCTGAGGCTTAATAATTATTAGTGGTCAAATAATGTTTACTACCCCTTAGGGGAATAATCGATTTTTTGTGAGTATTCATTAGGAGCGGTCATGACTTTTATATTTCTCTTAAAGGGGTAACATTGTAGCATGAATTAGGAATGATTCCTCATTATACTGCACATTATACTCTGGTCCTCATTGTGTAACATGGACATATGCATAATTCTATGTTTATCCATAAAATGTCCTCTATTCTTCTCAACTGCATAATTTTCGTAATTTTTATACCAGATCCATTATGTTCCAATGGAACGCTATTGGCTCTGACTAAGGGCTAACGCTCGAAACGTCAGCCTTGAAACTCTTTATGGTAGTCAATTTACGTTATCAACTCAGTTGATAACGTAAAATATTAGTTGTATAATACTTAATTACCATGTCATTTTGTTCCAAATGCTTTTATTTGCCATTTAAAACTGTAGGGTAAAAGTATAAAACAATTGAAGGAACAGCTAGCATCACTGGATTGGAAAGAAATAAAACTCGAAACATGTGACGGTGGAATGTCCCTCATGGATTTTAGCACACTCGTAACAGCCGTTCTGGTGTACATGAAAGACCATTACCCAACCACACCTGATGAATACAACTTTCAAGCCGAATTAAAGGCTGCGAGTCATTGGTATTGGTATCCAAAAAGCAACAAAAATCCTGGCCATGAGGAAGAAGATTGTACCTCGATAAAGCTCCCAGAACTTGCTTCGGGTCCCCACAAAGATAATCGTGTGAAAATAGCAGCAATGGAGACTTGTAAGAAATGGATCAGTGACCTTAAACAGTTAAAAATGGAATCATCGCCACATATGAGATCTCAAAGGGTTAAAGAAGATGAGGAGTCTTCACCTGACGAGGATGAACATGAGGAACGCATTTATGGTGTGTAGCTTTTAAACACGTTTAAGTGAAAATTGTTAGACCAAATTTCTGTTAGTTCAATTACATTCCAAAGGTCCTGGTAAGCACGTTATGCGTGACCTTTACCTCCGAAACAGAAAAATAAGTGGTAGCCAGCTAAAGCCAAATCCATAGTGGTTAGAATTATAACAGTACTATCATTTTACGAACAACCCAACAACACGAATTTTATGATACTGCTGTTGGCGGAGATCACTCGGTTGAATTCTTAGTTAGATGGTGTCCTGTACTTACTTAATGAAAAATTCCTTTATTTTTCATAATCTTATTTCAGTCTTACTATCTTTATTATTTGTTCAACCGTTCATAGATCTCGAGGAAAGCATTTTTGATTTGAAGACATACTTCGATTTCAAAGGTGAGTCCCCTATTTACATTTTTCCAGTTAATATTAATAACCTTGTCGAAAAATTAAGTAAGAAATGCTTTTCTTCTGCGAAAATAAAACTACAATTATTTTAAGCTAAGAATAAGAACTTCGGCACTTTTTCATTTTTGTCACTTTGTCTCTCTGTCACTCTGTCACACTGTCACTTCGTCACTCTGACTTTGTCATTCTGTCACACTGTCACTCCGTCACTCTGTCACTCTGTCACTCTGTCACACTGTCACACTTTCACTCTGTCAATCTGTCACTCTGTCACACTGTCCTACTGTTTCGCTGTCACGTTGTCACTCTGTCACTCTGACACACTGTCATTCGGTTATTCTGTCACTTTGTCACTCTGTCATACTGTCATGCCGTCATTCTGTCACTCTGTCACTCTGTCACTCTGTCACTCTGTCACTCTGTCACTCTGTCACTCTGTCACTCTGTCACTCTGTCACTCTGTCACTCTGTCACTCTGTCACTCTGTCACTCTGTCACTCTGTCACTCTGTCACTCTGTCACTCTGTCACTCTGTCACACTTTCACTCTGTCACTCTGTCACTCTGTCACTCTGTCACTCTGTCACTCTGTCATACTGTCATACTGTCATGCCGTCATTTTGTCACTCTGTCACTCTGTCACTCTGTCACTCTGTCACTCTGTCACTTTGTCTCTCTGTCAATCTGTCACTCTGTCACACTGTCACTTCGTCACTCTGACTCTGTCACTCTGTCACTCTGTCACTCTGTCACTCTGTCACTCTGTCACTCTGTCACTCTGTCACTCTGTCACTCTGTCACTCTGTCACTCTGTCACTCTGTCACTCTGTCACTCTGTCACTCTGTCACTCTGTCACTCTGTCACTCTGTCACTCTGTCACTCTGTCACTCTGTCACTCTGTCACTCTGTCACTCTGTCACTCTGTCACTCTGTCACTCTGTCACTCTGTCACTCTGTCACTCTGTCACTCTGTCACTCTGTCACTCTGTCACTCTGTCACTCTGTCACTCTGTCACTCTGTCACTCTGTCACACTTTCACTCTGTCACTCTGTCACTCTGTCACTCTGTCACTCTGTCACTCTGTCACTCTTTCACTCTGTCACTCTGTCACTCCGTCACTCTGTCACTCTGTCACACTGTCACACTTTCACTCTGTCAATCTGTCACTCTGTCACAATGTCCTACTGTTTCGCTGTCACGCTGTCACTCTGTCACTCTGACACACTGTCATTCAGTTATTCTGTCACTTTGTCACTCTGTCATACTGTCATGCCGTCATTCTGTCACTCTGTCACTCTGTCACTCTGTCACTCTGTCACTCTGTCACTCTGTCACTCTGTCACTCTGTCACTCTGTCACTCTGTCACTCTGTCACTCTGTCACTCTGTCACTCTGTCACTCTGTCACTCTGTCACTTTGCCACACTGTGATTCTGTCACTCTGTCAAAGGGGGTAAGTATTCAGTGAAAAAAGAAAATTAATTAATAACTAAAATTTGTATAATATAAAGTCTGTGTAAGTATTATCAAATGCACTTAACAAGAATAAAAAAATAATTACCAATGCTCACTGAGCCAGAGGTTACTAATTACCTCAGCGTAATTGCTCAGGTGTTTTCGTTACCATTCTGTTATAATTGCTTTGATTAGTCATATCGAGATAAGCTAGAATTTAACAGGTTTATTTAATTAAATCAGCATGGTGGTACGCCAAACTTAGTAGCACAATTTGTATTTTTCAGAAATGTAGTTTGTTCTATCGCGTTTATCAGTTCCTGCCTAACATTAGCAAAATGCAAGGCAGTCATTTTGAAATTTAAAGCCCCTGCTATAATCATCTCGCGCTAGGAGATTATAGCGAGATATAGCGCAATCTTCTACCAATCAGAACGCGCGCTTTTCCATCATCACCGAAGCAGTTATAATTAGAGTTTATATAATATCATTATTATTATTACTATATTATATAATTGAGGTAGACCAATAATAATCAATAGATATTTGACTAATTTTATTTTTAAAGTTAAGAAGAAACAAGCATTTTTATAGTCCAAAGAGGTAATAGTCACAAAAGGGTCTCATACTCAGTTTGGTTATGAACAGCATGTAACTAAAATAACATGGAGCTTATCTATCTTCAGAGCTGGAAGAAGATGAAACAGAAAGTGAGAAATACTCCTATAAGCAGTATGGAAATGAGGATGAGGGTAGCACAATGGAAATAAAATTGACTAAGGTGGGTTGAGTGACAGGAAGGCCTGTTACAATTTTCATCCTCCTAACACTTACTCGCAAATTTTCTGGGAAGGATTGTCCATCGAAAGTTGTTTAGAAGAGAGAAAATTGACTAACAAATTTCCAAAATTTCACTCACCCTACGAGCTCGTGCAATTTTTAGATTATTTATTGTCTTTGAAAGATTTACTCGTGCTCATTAAGACCAAATTGCACTCGACATCATTTAATTACCTTTACAAAATATACAGTTTATCTCTTTATTGATTTTAACAGGACAACGCACCAAATGGGGTGGCCAAGTACGCTCTGCATCTGGATGGAGACTTGCATCACGAGGAGGAAACATTACTGAAAAGAAGATCGGGGAAAAGGGTGCGTCACAAAAGGAACAACAGGGAAGAGGATGTATTACGACTAAGATCAAGGAAAATTATACGTATATCACGAAGATGGGTTATTCCTAAACCAAAAACACTTTTTAAGTGATTTATTACACTTAAAGTAGATCTAGTGTTGTTGAAAACAAATTTTGCGCTCACAACAACAATAGTGAACTCTTCTCGCTATTTGACAATTTAATGTCCTCAGTACAAGGAAACCACCATCTCCAACTCTGCAACTCTTGTATGCACCAGGCTTCTATTGAAAATGACGGCTTTCTTAAAAAAAAAACCATTCAGAGGGTCTCAATAGGGTCCCTCATTCGTCTAGCATCTTAAGATATAGAATAGGTCAGAGACTATAATCTATTGGTTAGTACCGTCAAACATCAAAAACAGAGCAAAATATTAGCCGTCGAATGCTTTATAGATATTTCACATACATCATTATTTGAGCCTTTTACCACCACATGTAGTCCAAGTTCGCACAGCGACCTCCGTAAATATGTAAACACATTGCGCAATGGGAGAGTATAGGGATCTGAACAGCAATAAACGGTCGCACCGAAAAATCTGAACTAGTCAGGAGTAGGAACAAATTTGTCTCGCTTGATAGAATTCGTTAGTCGGTCAGAGTCAGAGTGAGAGTCACTCCGAGTTACTTAGCGCTAGAGAAAGTCAGTGGGACTGGTCAAAGATACGACAGGTGGGAGAAATGAAACCACTGTTAGTAGAATTGTTACTTACAAAAGAAAGGGACAGGTCTTTAGTTACCCCTGCACCACTTTGCAGCATTTTACATGTTGGAGGGGTGGAAGACAGGAAAATGTTTACCACACTATACCCGAATTGGGAAGGTCAAGAACTGAGAATCAAATAAACTTTGAAACGCCACGAACGTCCCAAGGTTAAAAGCCAGGTGTTCATTTTCCAAAGACATCGGGAAAGTTTATTAACTCTCCTATATCACATATTCAAGGAATTTAAAGCTGTACATATCGATTCAGAGTACCGCATTTTGGAAGAATTTATTTGAAATAGTAGTTATACTCGCAACCGTAATGCGAGTCTAAAGCAAAGACTCGCCTTAGACCCCTTGATTTAGCGTTTTCCTTTTATCCATGCTCCGCAGTTTCAAGATCCAGTAAACACAAACATTCATGATGCACAAAACATTTAATAAATATACATTTAAACAGTAAGTTTTACATATGGCTCAATTAGCGATTTTGACACAATTACTTCAATGAACTATACATATGCGTATATATACACAATCAATGCAATTATACTAGAATTGAATTTTTTCGCTGACATGAATATTAAACTTTTTACCACTTTACTACAAAAGAGTCTGCCTGTATCCTTATATATCTCTTATATTTATCAGCGCAAAATTTTCTTCTGTCCACCAAAGGCTTGATTTCCCTTTACTGATCCACTAAGTTTGATAAACTTTCGCTGTTTCACGTTCCACATAGTTTTCCTTACAAATTTTCTTCATTAACAAAGTTCCTGCGATTTGCGGCTGAGCAAAGAGGTCTCTCAGATTGTTAGATCTTTATTGTCTATCCCTACATCTCCTGCTAAGCAAAATTTCACCGGTCTACCCAAAGGATTGTTTATTTGATGGGTTTCTCTGATAAGCAAAAAGTTCAAATTTAAGGGAACAACTGAAGATGAGATACAAAGAAGATCAAGCTAAAGATACGTAAAAAATGGAGATGGGTTATTCCCAACCACAAATACTTCTTAACTGATATCTTGTTGTGGAGCATTTCTGCCCTAAAATTTGATTACTTTCTATTCTCATGTTTTTAATTGTTTATCAAGTTAGTCTTTTTTTTTTTTTTGCTATCGCCTTGATTTAAGAGCGCTTGTCTGTAAAAATCAGACAAATTCTAAATTTCGCAGCAAGGGTGAAAATTTCGATTTCTTTCTTATTTTAATATAAGATAGGCTAGACTATAACTAAAATCACTGGATACTTTTTTCGACAAAATATCTTCTTATTTCAGAGAAAAATACAAATAACAAAATTCCGTTAAAATCGTCATTTTTAGCAGCAAATTATTGCACAAGTTTGAGGGCTTCGCATTCAAAAACGTATCATAATCTCGTCTTTTTACCACTCAAATCTTCTTTTTTAACCTCATAAGACCTCACAAAACGATTTTTGTAAACACTGCGTTCCTCTTTGCGTGTAAAATAATTTAATTTCGAAAGGATACATTTCTCTTCAGTAAAAGTACTTTGTGAGTAAAGTTAATTTTCAGCATGTGCTAAACCTTCAAATGGATTAAGCTTTGGGCGGTAGAATTACGAAAAGATGTTCTCAATATTACTGTAAAAATTTCTTTGGGCAAATGATTGTGAGAGCGATACGAGAGCTTTTCAAAGTCCGTTATTGCAGTTATTTGACCTTTCGCGGTCAACATTCCAGTTGCGAGTCACACACATACTTTAATATGATTCAACCCATATGAGGCCGGAAAATGTACATGGGTACACATTTCCAAATGCTCTAACCTCATTTGCCGTAGAAGAAAGATCCAAAGACCATTTTACTGTGGTTATCTTGTCGCTCGTCGTATTTATAACGTCCGATGAAACTGCCTGTCAATCTGCGAACTGTCACCAACCTTCGTTGTAAAACTTTTGACATCTTTCTGCACTGTGGCATCTTATCCAGCGGTTCAGTTGACTGTGAGCGTTGTTCGGTTTGTGGTGCAGTAGATCTGAGCGATGCTTTTAAAAGTGGCACTACACATATGTTGCAGTCAACGTAGTTTTGTACACGGAGAGTCGTTACGCAATGCAAATCATGCAATGGAAGTTATTTTTTAGGGGGTAGGGGAAGGGGAAAGTAAAAAGACGTCACTCTGCTGCTAATCTTCTTTATTGTTGTGAACATCAAAATCTCTTACATGTAAGTCGCGGAGATCGGGCCTTTGGCCAATACTCGTTGAAAAGCTAAATTCAGTACCTGCTAAAAATAGTAAGCCTAAGTAAACAAAATCTGGTTTATGATAATTACACGATGCCTTTTCTTCGCTTAGAGGCGGGGCTTCGGACTTTGTTTTTCACAAATACACTAACTTACACCGTCAACTTTGTTACATAAAAAATGGAAGGTTGTTATTCGTTCAAGTCGCTTATTGGCGGAGTTTGTGGTTACAACACTAGAGATCGAATGTGTGAAACGGAAATTGTTAATTTACTTTCATGCACCAAGAATATCGCAAGTCATGAGTTGACTTTCAAATTTACCGGTCCTGAAGATGAGATCAAACTTATTTTCTGCCGAGCGCACATATGTCGGCCCCTCTGTAGTTTAAGGTTTTAAACGGAAGTTGGTCTGTTAACAGTGGTTAATAGTACCACTCCCTTATGCAAGCCCCACCCATTGGCCACGGAACATAGCACCCCAGCCTCACATAAGCCACACATCCCCACCACTGCGTTTTGTAGCATGGTGTTGTAAAAATGTACAAAAGGTTCTCTTTCATGCTATTAGGGTATTCCTTGCAATTTTAGTGTAAAGAAAAACACCCCTAATAGGTACGACAGGCACAGAGCGCCAAAAAAACAAGAATAATTCCCTGCAACAAATAAATGTATTTTACTGTTTGTCACCAGACAAAGATGACACTATTACAACAATGTTTACAGAATAAAATATTTTTTAGGTTCCAAGAGTTCAATTCTGATAGTGCTTGAAGTTTTGCCCCTCACCTATCCCCTAAAGTTCCTGTCACCGGTATTGCGTGACAACCCAAATACTCAAAGGCGTACATGTTTGTAGTCAACTCAGTTTAGCATTGAATTAGACTGTCAGATGTAATCTTTTAGTGCATTGTAAACTAAGCAATACTCGCAGTCAACTGAACCGTTGAATAAGATGCCACAGTGAAGAAAGATATCGAACGTTTGACAACAAGATGGTGTTCGACAGGGTTGGTGGTTTCATCGGACGTTATCATTTATACAGACCTAAAACGACGAACGACAAGAGAATCACTCTAAAATGGTCTCTGGTTCGGTCTTCTGCGGCAAATGAGGTTAGAGCATTTGGAAATATTTTTCTATGTACATTTTTCGGCCTCCTATGGGTTGAAACATATTAAAATATGTGTGACTCGCGACTGGAATGTTGACCGCAAAAGGTCAAATAACTGCATTTTAACGGACTTTGAAAAGCTTTTGTATCGCTCTCAATCATTTGCCCAAACAAATTTTTACAGTTATATTGAGAACATCTTTTCGAAATTCAACCACCAAAAGCTTAATCTATTTGAAGGTTAAGCACATGGTGAGAATTAATTTTATTCACGAAGTATTTTTACAGAAGAGAAATGCATGTTTTCGAAATTAAATTATTTTAAGCGCAAAGAAGAGCGCAGTGTTTACGAAAATCATTTTGTGAGGTCTCATGAGATCGAGAAAGAAGATTTGAGTGTTTAAAAGACGAGATAGTGATTCGTTTTTGCACGCGAAGCCCTCAAACTCGTGCAATAATTTGCTGCTAAAAATGACGATTTTAACGGAATTTCGTTATTTGTATTTTTCTCTGAAATAAAAAGATATTTTGCCAAAAAAAGTATCCAGGGATTTTAGTTATAGCCTAGCCTATCTAACATTAAAATAAGAAAGAAATCGAATTTTCCGCCCTTGCCGCGATATGTTTGATTTTTACAGACAAGCGCTCTTAATAGATTTGTAAAAATTAAACAGAAAACGTTGAGGCATAACATAATCAAACGCAGCTTTCTGAACAGTACTAACAATGTATCTAATCACATATTGCGATGTAGAAGCATGATTATTTTACTGTCTAATAAACCCACCTTTGATGGATTCTCAGATTAGCAGCAGATTAACTATGGGCCTCTTTATAATTACTTTGACATCAAAAATTCCATCTTTTAACGTGTATTCCACTGATGTTGTGAAAAAAAGCATTGGGATATTATAATTTTAAATTTTTCGCGTACATATAATATACAGGTATATTTCCTACTTTTTAGTTTTCATAGCTAGTTTCTTTTCCTCAGACAGAGGGCCAAATGTAAATTAATCATGACCAACAATTAACAATTATTCACTTAAGTAGAAGTGAATAGCGGTGGTATTAACCGAGCCGCGAGGCAGCGAGATAAATATCCACCCCTTTTATCGTTACTGAGGTGGATAGTACTTGTCATTCACCTCAGAACTAGCCTATCAGCGCGTCAATCAGCGCGCGCGAAATGTATTACATGATTCAATTTAAAGGTAAATATTAATCACTATTGCACGTACATCCAACTTCTTCTGGAAATCTATCGGACTATCTTTCAGTCGAAAGGCTCGGCTCAATTGTACATTACAAGCGATTTACAAGTTGAACTGCGGACGTGCTAAAAGATCAATGCAATTCTGTCTCATTAGGTTGCTCTCAATCATTCTCAATAAAGCGATTTTTCTCCAACCATCCATTATTTAAGTATTCCATGTTTGGTCAGTAAGTTTTAAGATTACTGACTCCAACTTTACAAGAACTTAAATTAAAAAATACAAAACAAAAATTTTGTATGAGGATCACCTTGATTACGAGGCGAACCAACAGTGCAATAACAAAATGAGAGACTCAGCTAATATAGTATGGCTTTCTTTGAAACACGTGGTTTATATTATATGGAAACTGCCCACATTAGACACTAAAAACAGAACGCATCAAGGCATTCAATCGTAGGGGAAAGCAACGAACGCGTTGTCTATCTGTTTTTTTTTCTACTTGTTCGCTTGCTGGGAAGTAATCCTTGCCGAAATTCTCTCGAACAAATGCCTTGATAGAATCCTACGTCATCTAGGAACAAAAATTATTGCAACCCTACATAATTTTTTGATTTATTTTGATGATGCTTAAGAGGAATGATGTAATATTTTCAACCAAAATGTTGCTGTGGGCTGAAAATAGGTCACCAGAATAGTCGTAATGATAAAAAATAACGTATTATGATTCATGCGTGATTTTTAAAGCATTCGATTAATGTCCTTTGAGTTTAAGATCTCCCTTTTTATTGGACTTGAACTTTGATTTTTAAGTCGCTTGTCCGAAAGGCCTAAGTATTTAAGAGGAGAGGTAACTTTCTGCGTGGTGATATTTTCTCTGAGACAAAATTTCCTGATCACTCTCCAGAGGTACACAAATTACTAATTTAAACCTTTGTAGCGACACTGAAAAATAAATATAAAATTTACCCTTGTCGTGGATAAACACATGACCATGGTCTGGTGGTTGGGAACTATTCTACAAAACTTGCAACACAATTTAATAGATGTGAAACTGATCTATCTTCAGATTTCAACAGTATGACAACACACCAATACTTACTCATGAAAGTCTTCCCTATTATGAGATTTAGCGTCATACATATTTTTATTGTACGAAGCTCGATAAATTTAAATGAATAAGATTTTTGTGATTTTTCTGAAATAAGAAATCTAACCAAGATAAACATTTAGTAGCTTGTTGATGGTGAGAAGCAAGCACGCGCTTACCTTGTAATGAAGGAACTAAGCCGCATCTGTTGTCTGACTGCTTGCAAACACTCCTTGGTAACAAGGCCTTTTCCTTCAATTTTATGTAAAATTAGTTGAAATCCTTTTGACGAGATCGCGTTAAATTACGGCGTAGAATATTGTTAATTTAAGCCCGCTAAACAATTCTGTCGCGTTTGTTGTTGATGAATTTACTTTTAGCCCAAACAAAGTCTCACTTTCCAGCGTGACGTTACGTAATTGACACTCGTAAATAAAAACAAAAGTAAACAGAGTGCGAGTGAGAAAATGTAACCAGAATGGACTTTAAATAACCGCTGGTAACTGAATCATCGAAAACAGATTCTAAAACAAAAGGTTAAAATTAGCATTTGGTTTTACACGTTAATCTGGTCAAATCAAAAAGGTGTTTTTATTTCTAACCTGTAATGTTTTCGCCTGTATAGCTTCGATCGAGAAGCGTTTTCTCCTAAGTCACCGCGCAGACAACACACGACCTTGGGCAAAGAAATCGCTATCAAGAAAGACAAGATATCTCATTTGAAACGATTGTGATTGGCTGGTTCTACGACTCTGACTGAAAGGCTCTAGTTTTTGGCAAACGTAGAGATTATTAGAGACAGATGTTTTTTTTCGTCTTGTCACGAGCATGGGAAAAAGAAAAAATTCTGAGTCCCCATGAGGAATCGAACCTCAGACCGAGCCACAGAGACTCCACGGTGAGCGTGAAATTATTGTTTTTCCAGATAATCAAAACCTTCAAGCTGAATTTGCCATCAGCTCTAGCTGTTTTGACATATGAAACACAACGTGTTCGCGATATAAAAGAATTATTTTTAATCCCTTACGAAAGATCAACAGTTACAAAAAAATGATAACTTTTTTGGCGGCGCAAACATATGTACTGTAATAATTCGGAAGTAGCGCTGGACTGTTGTTGACACCCAAATCAGTTTACAAGATGATTCATAGCAATTAGCAATTGGCGAAATTCATCTCATATGCTGACACAGTGAGTTGGTTAACAATGGGTCTCTATACAATTACTTTGACATGAATTCCAGCTTTTAACGTGTATGCCATGGATGTTGTAAAAAAAAACATGGGATGGGGTGGGATAACTTAAGATAAACTTTTATATAATTAGTTATCTTTATGATTTTAAATTTTTCTTGCACACTTAATATACAGGTCACTTTTCAGTTTTCATAGCCAAGATCAGTTTCTTCTCCTCAGACAGAGGGCTTACTGTAAAGTAATCATGACCAACAATTAACAATTATTCATTTAACTGGAGCTGAATAATGGTGGATATCAACCGAGCCGCGAAACAGTGAGGTAAATAGCCACCGCTTTCACCGTTACTGAGGGGGATAGTACTTGTCATTCACGTATTTAAAGATCATTATTAGAGTATTCCATGTTTGGTCACTTAGGCAGTGTTCACACTTGGTGCCCGGGCACTAGTACCCGGGCACCGGCACAAAATGGTGCTGTGTTCAGACACACGGTACTCAGTCTGAAGATATGTTCACATTCAATAAACAGAGCACACGCTCACTATTGAGAAATTGTTCGAGTCACAACATGCGTTTGTTCCGTGTTCAGTATATCTGCTTGCTTACTGTTTTTTATGGCTTTTTTAATTTTGTAATGCTGTGTTTCTACATGAAACATTTAAGAGACACCGCGGATGACGACGACAAGCGAAGATTATCTCGGATCGTCACGGAAGTCTGCGCTAGCATTACAAGTAGGTTGAATGTATTCCTTGCAGAAACGAGTGATAGTGGAGGGAGAGCAGCTTGGAAAATCCCACGAATTCAGAATGTTCTAGAACACGAATTCCTTCATTTTCCTGACAGAAAATGGCTGGAAAGTTATCGTATCTCCAAAGATATGTTTGAACAGTTGACTCATGATTTGCGGAGCCTTCAGCGACAGGTAACGAGACTGCGTAGTCCTGTACCTGTACGAACAGTTGTAGCGATGCTACTGAAACGTCTGGGAAAAGGACTGGACTACAGAGAGATCGGAGACAAATTTGGAGTCGGTGCTTCTACTGCATGCATTAAAGTTAACGAAGCTATGAAACTCCTGGTTAGTTCCAAGATGCACATCATAAGCAAAATACAAAGAGGAATAGATTTTAAAAGAATCATAAATGGTTTCCAGAGAAAGTGGAATTTTCCCCAATGTTTGGGTGCCATTGACGGTACCCATATACCCATAAAAGCCCCCCTCGTCCACCATGCGGACTTTTATAACAGGAAATGTTTCCATTCAGTTATTTTGCAAGGTGTTTGTGACAGCCAGTGCTGCTTCACTAATGTCTTTGCTGGCTGGCCTGGTCGAGCACACGATTCTAGGGTGTTTGGGCGTTCTCAGATAGGAAATTTGATAACAGAGGGAAGGCTGATTTCTGATGATTCAAATTTGCGACGGGTTATCGATAACCACGTCATTGAGCCATTTCTTATTGGGGATCCAGCTTACCCCATTTCCAAGCATCTAATGAAAAACTACCCAGGCAGCAATCTCACACCTGAGAAAGAGCATTTTAACTATAGACTCAGTCGCGCTCGCATACAGATCGAGAGGGCATTTGGACGGCTTAAAGGGAGATGGAGATGTCTGCTTAAGGCGTTGGAATGCGAACTCGATAAAGTTGTACTTCATGCCACAACAGCCTGTATCCTGCACAACATATGTGAAGAGCGAAAAGAGTGCTACCTCGAAGAGTGGAACAGGTTGGGTGAAGATGAAATTGGTGACCTACCTCGACCCGATCCGCTGAACGATGATGACGCAGATAGCAATTCTAATATTATTAGGAATATCTTGGCTCATTTTTTGTACAACGACTGATCACCAAAGTCATGTTACGTGAACTGCATGGTTTCATATTTGTTTAACTTTCGGATTACAATAAAAGGAATTAACGACGAGCCAGGACCATTTAACAGTTCAGCTGTATTTCGATATTGACTTATGAGCGTTTGAAAACAGTTCCACGCATCAACTTTTTGAGATGCTATAGTTAAATTCGTAATGTGTTTTATTTTGATGGAAAATAGAGTTGTGTTTTAACTATACAGTTGTTTTTGCTATGCAGTTGCTTTTTACTATGCAGTTAACATTTTGTCCCCAGAAAATTAACACACTCCTTCGTCAGTTGAATTCCTGCCATTAAAGTGTTATTGTATTTTTTCAACAACTTATTATAGACAGAGTTTCAATAAATAAAACACAAAATTGAAGTGACCAGCCTAACCAGAAATTACTGATTGCTCTGTTTCTGGAAAGACAACTGTGTACATTTCCCAAACAAACTAACAATAGAGACCAAGGTCGAACAATCGCTTATAGTTTCTGCCTTAGTAAATCCAAAACAAAACAAACTTAAGGTGTAAAATGCATCGTGACAAAAAGTGTGTTTTTGCTTCAAAATGAATTATTACCGTTTCAACTCAACATAACAACAAAGTCACCATTAGTGTCATGAAACATGCACCTGCTTTGATAGTTTCTATAAGGTAAAATAGTCGTTTTCTTCTACTGATGATGGATCACTTGTAACTGAGCTTGATGATGATGGTCTTGCTGATGGAGTATCAAAACCAAAACCCATGCCACTGGGTAGAAAACTGTAGTTTGGCTGGACACTTTGAGGAGCATATACCTGGTTTGGTGGATGATATCCTGGACCAGCTCCTTGAAGTAGCATTTGGGTCATGCCCATCATAGTTTGCGACATCATACCAAACATGTGGCGAAAAAATTCTCGGTCTTCTTCTCTTTCTTTAGATCGTGCCTCGGGTGTAGTTGAATTATTCTGCATGTAATCCTGCATCTGTCTCATTTGCTCATTGGATTGTTCCACTACATCGCACAGGCGAGGTTTTTTCTTAGGTTTACATGCCCTGCCACTCTTTCTCTTTGGTGTTTTTGATGGATGAGTAGCCTGAGAATTTGCTTCTGCTGTGCTTGTTCTTGTATTTGGTTCTGATGCTGCAATAACGGCAGTTGGTTCTTCTGTACCTGATTCTGCTACTCTTACTTCAGCATTTGATTGTGCATCCACACATTCTCCTGTAGCTGAGCTTTCGAGCAAATGTTCCTCTGGAGGGTCTTCAACAGGGTGTGTTCCTGGATGACAAGCATACCATTTTATTGATAACAAAAATCAAAGAGGATCTGTTTTGATATCCCACCTAAATATAACAGAGTAGTTTTGGTTTACCTTGTGTATGAAAATAATGAAATAAGAAAGTTTAATTTTTACTTGGGGCAGGAAAATTCCCAAAGTAGGGCTAAGAGTTATTTTTGTGTTTTATCCAATGAAGTGGTTTATCAGGATTATCACCATGAAGAAGGTAATGACAGTAATTCTTTCCTCTTCAAATCTGTTAACATTTTAATAGTCCATTGAAATTTTGTATGTTAAAATCTTCACATGTGCTATATATAAACAGGTACTTCCCTCCATATAAATATTTGCATTTTCAAAGTTATGACATGTAAAGGTTGCGGTCAAAGTTCACAAATGCTTCACTTGAACTTGACAATCACAAGTGCATAACTTTCTATTTGTTACACAAACATAACTCAACCTACCCAAAATACGGTCAAGCTTATCCCAGTGCTGAAATGCTGCCTTCTCCTGGCTTGAAAGAGCTTTTGAATCATACGGTCGCTCTGCTCCTGATATTTTCATCCTATCTTTCAATTTGCTGTACCCGGATTTCAGTTTCTTTAACTTTGTCTCTATCTGCTTCGCTGTCCTTTGGATGTCATTGTTTCGCTCAAGGAGGCCTTTGATTGAGGAATATAAATCTTTGTTTGTCGTCAGGGGCTCTGCTGACGTCTTTGCATCACTGAAAGCATCTATAAGTGCACTAGTTTCATCCTGACTCCACTTTGCACCGTCGGACGCCATTTTGAAATCTCGAGTGGGACAAGGAATTGTGGGTACGAAAACAAGTGGTTTGTGGGTAAAGTGCCAGGGCACCAACGAAAAATGTGTTCACACAAGGACTCAGTGCCCAGTTTAGTGCCCGAGTACAAGGTCGAGACCTTGTACTCGGGCACCGGCACCGTGCCCGAATTCTGGCGTGGGTACCAGGAAAAAAGGTGTGTTCACATTGGTGCCCGGCGTAGAATAGAACCCGGGCACGGTGCCCGGGCACCAAGTGTGAACACTGCCTAAGTCTTAAGAATACTGAAGTCAACTTTACAAAAAGTTAATTTAAAAAAAAACAAAACAGAATTTGTTCGATGAGGATCACCTTAATTTACGAGGCAAACTAACTGTGCAATAACAAAATGAGAGGCTCAGTTGATATAGGATTGCTTTCTTTGAAACCCGTGGCTCATATTATACGGAAACTGCTGGAATTCTTACCCACAGTAGCGCAGTAGACATTAAAAACAGCGCATGAAGGCATTCGATCGCATGAGGATGTAACAAACGCGTTGTTTATCTGTTTTCTATTTTTCCTACTTGCTCGCCTTTTCGAGGACAATCAGTCTTCGATTTGGTTTATTCATACATTGCTTTTTAGTTTTGGATACACTTGGCGTGTTTAGCAAAGCTTCTGCGAATAAATGCGAAAAATAGTTATATAAATATACACTGAGGGGATCTGTTAATCAGAGTTATCTCATCAATGTTTAGGAGCAGGTGCAAGGGAAGTTTGTTTGATCTATCAATGAGTTTGTTTTGAAAATATGTTTTCAGAGATTTAGCCAAAATAAGCCTTTTGACCAGTTCAGGATCGAATTTTTCGTTCGAGTTTGTTTTGAAAATATGTTTTCGGTGAATGTTCCATACATTTAATAAAATGAGCCTTTTGACCAAACATAGTCATACTTTTTTCGAAGTATAAATACCTCTTACTAACTAAGGTCGAGTTTTTCGCTAGAATTTGTTGCCCAACGGGGAAGCGGAAAAAACGAGGTTTCTTTTTTTTTACAGTACAGACCGAGAAAATGAGCTTAGTAAGATATCTGCTACATCTCTGGGTACAAATAGAGGGGAGGGTTGCAATTCAAACAAACTTTTGAATCCAGGAGGCCAATCAGTGAAATACCTCCTGCTTAATTAGTATTTCACTGTAATGAAAATTTAATAAGTAGTGAAAGAGTGAAAGATAACCGTCCGTGGAAGATCCATCTAAGTGCCTGTCTTCACGGTAAGGTAAGTTGGATTTGTATTTTATGTCGGCACGTCCTTACTTCCTTCGTAAATTGACGTTAAGTGACATTAACTGTAACATTAAAATATCAAGAAAATAATCTTAAATTACTAAAATATTTCGTAAAACCAACACGAAAGCTAACCCCAAGGAAATTTTACCGCTTACGCAAGCATTTAACTAAACAGAAAATCACTTCCATTAGCCAGTTCGATAAGCACAGTAAATTAGTCAAATTCTTTTTCAATTGATGTAATTGCAATGCTTACCTAATAGCTCTAAATTTTCCATAGCTGCCATGTCAACCGTACAAGAATATTGCAGAACGAGTAATAACGCAGTTGAAGTTCAGTGATATAAACGATAGAAAGCAATCATCAAAAAACAAACAGAGAAAGCAGTGAAAAGCCGGATAAAACGCTAAGACCATTTACAACTTAACAGTAAGGAATTCGATCCTTACAACTGATAAAAGGTTTGCTCCATTCTTTCTAAGAAGACAGTGTGGTACATGATTAGTTGAAAATTCTCATCATTATGCCATTCTTACCCATAGTTACGAATGAAATTTTATTTTTATAAATATATATTTTGTTATTTTTTTCTTTATCAATAAATAATTTGAAAAGTGCCTACGATAAAATGTGTAGCAGAAATATATAATTACCCAAATTGGATCTGAATTGACAAATAATTATTTCAAGACTAGAGCTTTTTTATAAAAAGTGCTAAATTTGCTATATGGCAGCGAGAGACATCAATATTTCTTGAGTGCAGGAGAGCCGCGCATTGATTCACATTGCTTAAATGTGAGTAGTGTTGTTTGAAAAATTCTGAAAGCTATACGATTTAGAACAAAATTTCAGTTGAACAATACTTTAAGGTCTATAAGGACAAATCAACCTTGGAAATATCGATCCAAAGAATGTTCCGAAAGTGGCAAGGTCTCACTTGGAATTAAGAACTATTTCAGTATTTCACTTTCCAGCCATGACTCCTTTTGTGTTTGGGAATCTAAGTAAAGTTAACTGAATAAGCGCAAGCAGGGATGATTGCCCAGACACGAGTCTTTATCCGTTTCGGCGAGATTCTCTCGCTATTCCGCTTCAAATTTCTTCACTTCTTGTTCTGACAGCCAGGCTTCTTTTTACACCTTCACCCAAGATCTTTTCTCCTTTATGTTTTTCCTCATTCACATTGTAGTTTCAAACGCAGATAGACAGCAAAGATCTCCGTGTGCAACTGAAACTCTTGCGCGTTTGAATATTATACCAAAGAAACTATAGTTAAAAGTATAGTTAAAAAATTTCTAAATTTTGGTCTTCGAAGGTCTACCGTAAGAAAGTAAGTCCCCAATGATAACAACGCCATTAAACGATTCGTTGAATTTACTTACATTCTATAGCGCCGCTGACAATATACCTAGTATATCGTTGTGTTATTATGTCTCCCACGCCATGTGCATTGTTTGGGCGTCTCTTGCGGTTTTCTTTGCTGTTTTTTTTTTTTTTTTTTTCGCCAAGTGTAGTTTATATAAGATTTTGAAGCTATCCTGTAAGAAGCAATAACTTCGAATCGTTGCCGGATAGATCCTTGTAAGTAAAATCGTTGTTTACGGAAATACGAGGACTCTAGACGCATACAAGTTGTTGTGTCGTATTTATTTTCGCCAAGCGTAACTAGCCCCTACATTATTGGAAGTTAGAGTTTTCGAGTCAAGATCTGTTTACAAGAGTAGCTCGTCAACAGACGAGTGGCAAAAAGAGAAGAGAATCGGCCTGTGGTTTAGTTGGTTTTGAAGAATCGCACGTAACTTGACATGTTGCTGAAGAGGCGCCGAATAAATCGTTAGAAGTCCAAGCGTTTCGGAGTAACGAGAGCGGTTGAAATTTGGATGTACAGCCATCGTTAGCCGTTAGAAACGTGGATTTAATCTCTTTTAGCGAAATTCCTCGGGGTTCAAGTGTGGAAACTAGGAAGAAAGCACCAAGCGAGATATTGACGAAGAAGAAGTCGGGAAAGCCGTGTAACAAGGCGTCAGAGAACTGAAAAAACGTCGGAATGTCGTGTATGGTTTGATTACAAGCCCAGCAGTTGAAGCAACAGAAGTAGGAGAAAGCGTTGACAGGTATGAAGAAGCATTACATAACTATGTTAGCAACCATGATAATTACGTTCGTTATTAAGATGACGAAGACAAATGACAGTTATAATGGCCAGAAACATAAAATTGCAATTAGATATTTTGGTGAGTGAATGGAGGGAGAAAAAGAAGAAAGAGGAGAGGCCCCCATCTGAGTCAAATTATAGTCACTCGTCAGCTAGGAGTGTGAAAAACTCTGCGTTCAGTACAAAAAGGAAAGAAAACGATTAATAGAAGAAGCGAAGGTAGAAATACGAGCCCTTAAAGAAAAACAAGAATTACAACGTGAACTGGAAAGGGTTGGA
This sequence comes from Pocillopora verrucosa, assembly GCF_036669915.1. Taxonomy (NCBI): domain Eukaryota; kingdom Metazoa; phylum Cnidaria; class Anthozoa; order Scleractinia; family Pocilloporidae; genus Pocillopora; species Pocillopora verrucosa. The sequence goes on along the minus strand of NC_089318.1, from coordinate 19,794,641 downwards.
AAGGGTAAAGCAGAGTGAAATAGGAAAGCAGTACTGCTAGACGCGAAAAATAAGTTACAGAAAACAGAAATAGACTTAATGCTGAAGCAAGCTGTCGAGAAAGGGACAGATGGCATGAACGACTATCTTAAAAAGTATCAAATACAAAATAATCTGAGAGAAGAGCTATCCCCACCAATGGGCGAGACAGGTGCAACATTCAGCTCGGAATCGAAGCCAGTGGATAATCGGGTGATAGATGAGCAGCTGCCATGTGGTCAAATCCAGTCTCAGTTATTTTCGTCATCTGCCCAACTATCTGTAGGAACAGAGTCAGTGGTTACCCGTTCATCAGTACCTTATATAGCTCCAGAAGTTGGTATAGGAAGTTCAGCTTTCATAGCACTGAGGGAATCTTACTCCTTAGTTAGCTCTGTGACTCGACACTCTCCTTATCTAACCACAACACAAAATATTCAGCCACAATTGTAGACTATTGCGAGCTTATCACCTGCGAGTTTCCAGTCAACACCTGCTCATTATCGTGCCTGAGACAACACCGATTTTGCAGAGCGTGTCTCTCACAGGGACATAATGCGAAACGGTGTCCCAGAGAATACGCTTGCGCAAGGACAGGGTGAGGTAAAGACAATCATTATCTAATACAATCTGGTGAAGCTGACGGAATTAAGAGTGGCATCCAGACTAACAGCCGTGATACGTTTGAAAGTAATGGTGCAGCAAAAGGAACTCCGCGGCGTTCCAGGGTCCATAGCCACTAAGATTGGATCAGAAAGTCCTCCGATAGTGTGTAACAACACCACAACTCCACCTGGTGAGCCTGTTACTGTGAGCGTGATGGGGACCGGTCGACCCCTAGTGTGCTTTAAGGTTGTCCCAGTTAAAATTTGTAGTCGCAATGGTGCTAAAGAGATAGTTACTTATGCGCTCTCGGACAGTGGGTCAGATGCTAGTTTCTACCTCGAGAGCCTTCTGTGGGAGTTAGATTTGAAGGATATGAAGCCGATCGCGACTAGTTTTACGATGTCAGCAGTCAGTTGTGAAGAGGAAAGGACTTGTCATGAGGTTCAGCTGAACGTTAAGTCTCTTGAAAGAGATACAGAGTTCAAACTTAGCCATTTGTTAACCACAGAGAGTCTTCCTATTACGCCAAGGCATATGGCTACCAACGAAGAAGTAAGGAAGTGGCCTCACTTTGATGACATCAGTGTACCCGAAACAGGAGATACAGGAGTAACAATCCTGATACGCAGCTATCATCCAGAACTTATCGACTTGCAGCTAGACAAGAGGGGAGGATGTGGTCAACCCTCCGTCTTCAGGACCCCTTTTGGGTGGACCGTCTTTAGGCCTTAGGAGAAATTGCAGATGAGCGAGTACGCGTAAACACTCGCATGGTTAGAACGGAAGATGCAGAAATACCCCACATTTCATCGCCAGTACAGCTGCGTGGTTGAAAAATACAGAACTGAAGGATTCTCAAGGCAAGTGCCCGACGACGAGGTAGGTAAGCTCAATCCGGTTTGGTATCTTCATCATACAGAACTAAGAGTAATGTTCGATTGTGCCTCTAGGAGTGGTAGAACATTGTTGAACGAGTAATTATTGCGGAGATCAGAAAATACCAGCACCTTAATAGGGGTAATCCTCCGATTCAGAGTAGATGATGTTGCAGTCATGACAGATATGAAGATAATGTTTCACCTGGTGTTCATAGCACCAGAGGACTGTGGAGCATTTTGTTATTGGTGGTGGCCAAATGGTGATAAATCAAGAGAGCGAAAGACTTAGCAGATGCTTGTGCACATCTTTTGAGCCAAGTCTTCACCGAACGTGGCTGGACATGCCCTCAGAAAAACAGCTAAAGACAATAAGCGGGATTTCTCACCAGAAGTCGTCGATGCTGTATTTAAAGACTTCTGTGTTTCGGACATCGGACATCGGACATCGCTCTGACGAGGGGCTAACGCTCGAAACGTCAGCTTTTTTACCCCTTTACGGTGGCCAATTTACGTTTTCAACTTAGTTTTTAACACCAAATTACCTGCTATACTCTCCCACCGACGCAGAACCACAGTTACTTTAGAAACTTACCCCCTTCATTTAGAGTTACATCATTTTGCTGATGCGTCGCAAGAGCATGCATTTGGTTATGAAACAGTCTCATATCTGAGCTTCATTAATGATCAAGGAAAGATACATTGCAGTTTCGTCATGGGTACATCACACGTGAGACCATCGAAGAACGCGGTCACAGTGCAGAAGTTAGAATTAACCGCAGCTACCTTAGCGACCCGGATCAACAAGATCGTAACTGAGAAAATTGAAGGAAGATTGAGGATTGACAGTCAGTCACTTACTGGACTAACTCGATGATAGTTCTGAAGTATATTGGTAACAAATCGCGAAGATTTGTTACTATTGTTGCCAACCGAGTGGCCACTGTATTGCAAGAGTCAGAACCAAGGCAATGACGCCATGCGAGATCAGAACACAACCGTGCAGACTATGCCTCTCACGGAATCGAAACTTCAGAGACCAAGAAACTGGAGAAGTGAAGAAATGTACTAGGATTCTTATGGAAAAACGAGAACGAATGGCCCCTGCAGCCCACAGAAGCTTCAGAAGCACTCCTACAGAGTTACGAAGGAGTTTAGAGAGCGAATATTACGGTTGAAGCAGCTGTAGTACAGAAAGTCTTTTGGAGCTCCCTGTTTCAATGCTGTTCTAAATGGGATAGGCTGCGAAGATTAATCATCATCTATCCGTTTGCTGCTGTAGGATTAGACTATTTTGGACCGCTTTACGTAAAGAGTGGGCCTAAGACAAGATCGAGGTAGAATGCTATCCTAAACAAGCGTCACGCATGCATATTTACTCGCTTAAGGTACCGCGCAGTTCACATTGAAGTGGCCGAAGACCTGTCTGCTGCTAGCTTCATCAACCTAGTTTTGCGGTTTGTCGGTAGACAAGGTCCCCCCTAATTTCAGAGGAGCCGAGTTGGACGTTGTTAAGGCTTTGAAAGTGTGGGATCAAGAGAAGATCCATGCCACCTTGACTAAGGGAGGAATTGAATGGAAGTTCAATCCACCAGCAGCGAGCCACCAACATTGCTTGAGCGTCTCTTGTGGTTTTTCTTTGTTATTTTTTTTTCCAAGTTTAGTTTATAGATAAGAATTTTGAGGCTATCCTGTAAGAAGCAATAACTTCGAATCGTCATCGGAGAGATCCTCGTATGTAGATCGTTGTTTACGAGAATAAAAGGAACCTGGACGCATATAAGTTGTTGTGTCATATTTAATTTCGCCAAGCGTAACTAGCCCCTACAGCCATTCAAGTTCAAAATCCTATGTGTCTTCTTAACCTCTACACAGATCAAACTACTATTTGACCAATACCTAAATTTAATGATGAGGAAGATAAGTGTAAGCCCGGTGCAGTTACTCCCGCCCTAATTAGAAATGCCATGCTTTGGGATTCGATCGAATGCCATGGAATGCAAGAAATCTATTTGCGAGTTCGACTGGCCATGAATTCAAATAGACTGAACGTCAAATAAGCACGCAAAAAGAGTTTTTCAATTTTATTGTTCTTCCCGCAGGATGACTATTTTGTTGTTGAGCAAAGCCATCGACTTTGAGTGGAAAAATAATCCATCTTGCACGAGAATGACGAGTATGTCGATGTATAAACATGTCAAGCTAATAACATGCATGAGAACTCAAACTTAAAAATGACAGTCTGAATCTTTTCTTTTTTTTTAATTGGTATTAACAGACGTATGCATGGCCGTGAATAACTCCACAGTACCGTAACATGTTCAATCGAAAAACTTCATTTTCCCGTTAAAGCAACACTTTCGTTGAATATAATTTTGTCAGAGAATCATTTAAACCCAACGTAAGACACAACAGAATGGATTTGACGCCAACACACGAACAAGAACGGTTTACCGTAACAAGGACCGCTCACAATACTATTGACCTCTTTCTCTATAACAGAAGTGCTTCGTTGACCAACCAATTTCGCTTTGCTAGGAGGTTATTGTGTTGCTTAATGGTGTATTGTGAGCCGTTCCTTGTCAAGGTGAGCGATTCACGGTAACCGGTACGCGGTTCGCGTTCCTGCGTTGACGTCAAATCCGGTCTTTTGTATCTTACGTTGGATTTTAATCCGTGTGACAAGTGGAAATAAAACGCACACTCTATTTGAACGTGCGAGACACGTTCGTTTCAGGAAGCAAAGTGTAGAAACAGCACCCCGCTCTGCTTTCAAATAAATCTCCGCCTATTCTACGCGGCAAATTTTAGCAGCCGATCATCTGGTAATGATAAACCTTTAAGGTGTACTGATAAACTTTGTTTCCTCGCGTTAGATTTCTATGGTCTAAACTAACGGAGGAAAAGAAAACTCAGAATACCGATTATACATTTTGATTATCTTCAGGATTTAACTATACACTTTTGAAACTAATTGGTTTTTTCCCGCCCTCAAGGAGAGCATAATATCTTTCGTTTTGGAAAATGAAAGTTTGTGGTATTTCTACCAGGCTACAAACTAACTTCATGGCCTTATATTGATCTGAGCGGTCGAAAGCTACAATGCCGTGACTAGTAGATGTTAGTTCTAAAGTAGTCAATGTTGGGGTAATGATAACTCACGGCTACAACTCAAAGAAGCTACGATTACTAATTTAGCTACTCTTTGCCAGTTACAATCCTTATCATGCAGTAAGTCGAGTTAAGACTACTTGATTTTTCATGGCATATTTTTCACATGGAAAACAACAACAGTGTGTCTTCCACAAATCTCTTTCAGGAGAATTTCTTTGCTTTGATTTTTGTTTCGTTATGTTTTTTGTTTGTTTGTTTGTTTGTTTGTTTGTTTGTTTTTTAGCTTTGTTTTTTTTTATAGCAAACAGCGCATAATAGTGAAAAAAAGATAGCTGTTAAAATTGTATTTGCACTGGTCTATTTCCTTCATTTTTTCGTCTAAGCCTTTGATTAGCCTTACATCATTTTAATACTTATTTATACTTTATGCTGCTAATTCAATGACTCCACTATTTTCCTCTTTTATTTAAGAATACGTTAAGCTCGAAATGAGTGAGGGAAATCCTGACAATCTACCGAAATTTCCTGCTTCAAATTGTGACAACGTGAAAGGGTTGGACAACGATGGAGGTATTAAATCCTAAGAATTTTTTACCTTTCACTTTTCACCTACAAACTTCCACTTCATTTCTGACTTTTTACATTCCACTTTTTATTTCTCACATTTTCTCTCACCCAAGAACATGCAAGAATCATGCTCATATTTTGAATATGGTCATGATTAAGAAGTTGTAGTTCAGTGGTCTTCCGCTGGAGGAATAATGCAACACAACTCTTTTAAAAGAGCCCATTTGGGATTGTAGGAGTCAAGTAACAAGCCTTGGAAAATTTATCATATTTTTACACGTCCGGCGTGTCGGCCTGCCTCGTACAAATCTGTGTTACAACATGATTGCGCTCTTCAGCCGATAAATTGGCAACGCTCGAGACAGATCTTTTGTGGATAACGTATTGACATCGTAAGGAGAAACTGCATGGAATTAATTGATAGTGTTTAAGTAGCCAAAAATAATTTTGCTCAGTTTGATTATTGTTTTTTCTTTCTTAATCTCAAAACACTAAAAAGTTGAGAATGACGCCAATCTACCAACTACATCAGAATCCTGGGAATTACACAGTGAGGGTAAGCTTTTTTGATCAAGATGCCAAGAATTGGCAACGCTCGTGACGCATTTGTTGTGGATTATGAATGGATGTCATAAGAAGAAGCTGCATGGAATTGATTCATAGGGTTTAAGAAGCTAAGAATTATTTGTTCAAACAATTTTTTCTTTCGTATTCCTAAAACGCTAAAAAAAGTTGAAGCATTCCTAAAACGCTAAAAAAAGTTGAGAATGATGCCAATCTACCAACTGCATCAGAATTCAGTGAGTTGCACGGTAAGAGTAAGGTTATAACAGAAGATATTGTTTATTTTTTCCGTAATTAGCTTAAAAGGAAAAGCTATATTAAAATTCATTTGTAAGGTTTAAGCGTCCGCGAATGACGTTGCTCTGACTAATTGTTGTTGTTTTCCTTCTTATTCTCAAAACAATAAAAAGTTAAGAATTATGCCGGTGGACCAACTCTATCAGTATCCAATACGTTGTACTGTATGGGTAAGGTTATGAGATAAGATGTTATGTCCTTTTTACTTAATTAAACTTAATAGAATGAACTAGGAAGGTTCTTTAAAGTCAGGCATAACTTGCTTCGTGTCAATATGCAACAAAGAAGAGTTAAGCTTTAGGGCTGGGTCGTTCGAAGCACGTTTAAGCTAACCGAGGTTTGGTCGGAAATTTTTTATTTATTTTACTAGCTCTGCAGATAGTTCTAACTGCATATATTTTTCCTTCAGTTTTCACCCTCATTGTAAGGTGGACCCCTCAAACTTGTTTATCTCCTGCTATCTTCTGATTAACTGTGTCCAGTAGCTATCAAATTCATGTCCATCACAAAAGAGTGCACTTAACGAAAAAAATTCACTTCTGTTTTAGATTCCAGATTAACCTGTTCGAGATTAACCTTTTGTGGATTATATCTAAATTTAGACGCCGCCATTTCTAAATCTGTCCTTGCTGTATGATCACAGTACAAGTGATTCACAAAAAAACTTCTGCTTTCGCTATCGCAGAAATTAGAGGAATGAGACTATGCATCACAGGCTAGCTACTAGATTTCTCTGGTGCATTTTTTCATTCACAGGAAGTCAGGCGAGCCTAAATTCATTAAGGTTGGATTTTCCTAAAGAAAGGACAGAAGGTAAGTCCCCCATGGTAACAACACCATTCAACTTCATAATCCTATGTGCCTTTTTTACCTCTATCCAATACCTAAATTTAATGATGAGAAAGATAAGTGTAAGCCCGGTGCAGTTACTCCCGCACTTAATAAGAAATGCCATGTTTTAGAATTTTATGGAATTTCATGGAATGCAAGAAATCTATTTGTGAGTTCGACTGACCATGAATTCAAATAGACTGAACTTCAAATAAGCACGCAAAAAGAGTTTTCCAATTTTATTGTTCTTCCCGCAGGATGACTATTTCGTTGTTAGGCAAAGCACATCGACTTTGAGTGGAAAAATAATCCATCTTTCACGAAAATGACGAGTATGTTGATGTATAAACATTTCAAGCTAATAACATGCATGAGAACTCAAACTCAAAAATGACAGTCTGAATCTTTTTTTATTAATATTTACAAACGAATGTATGGCCGTGAAAAACTCCACAATTTCCATTGTTAGTAGCATGTTCAATCGAAAAATTTCATTTTCCCAGTTAAAGGAACGCTTAGTTGAATGTCAGCATCGGTTTGTTTGTCATGCAGTAGATGACTGGAACGCTCTCCCAGACGGCATTAAGAACATTTCCGATTTTTCAGTTTTTAGACGTCTTGTTAAAAACATGTAGTCTCTTCTATTGATTATACCCTTTTATCCTATTATTGATAACCATATTTATATTTTCTGTTATCCTTACGTTAGATTTATGCAGGGCCTCACTGAAAACCACACTTTGTGACGTGGGCTCCCTGTCAAAAGATCTTATTTATTATTATTATTATTATTATTATTATTTTGTCAGATAATCATTTCTGGTCATAGCCATTATTTTCACCTAGCACTTCAAAATCGGGCCACTGGAAATCCAAACTGGCCATTTCATTCTTGTTTTAATGACTCAAAAGCACAGATAATCTTCAGATTGATTTGCAAACGTGCTCTTTATTATTAGGCCAGATAATCAGTTCTCTCGAAGACTTTCTTGAGGGAGGAGAAAAATGTGAATGGGACGATATAAAGAAAGTAGTTACAGCAAGCGCTCTCTGCAATGAAAAAGATCCTATTGACAAAGCATTTAAGGTACGCTACACGAGTTGCACGTGCACGTTGAATTTCTCTCTCTCACTGGTTGGTTTTCTTTAAAAGACATCGCTCAATACCGTCCTGAGGTTAATAATTTGTTAATAATTGGTTCATGGAGGCTTTCCAAGATGTATCGTTAGTATTACTTGTACATAACTAAGTTTTGAGGGTATGCTGCTAAGCTTCGTAAAGTGATGAGGATAAATTACCACGAGCCCCCATCTAGCCCGCCGTCGTTGGTGAATTTCTATCGTGGTGTTGATGTTATTGAGAACACAGCAGTCTTAGAACACGCTAACAAAACAATACGCGTTTTCCTGTGATTCATAGCTAATTTCATTGATCATGATCCCCTGGTGTACCTGTTGGGCTGGATAAACCATTCAACATCTTGAAATGAGACGTCATTCTAATCAGGCGTGAGTCCCTGAAAGAAAGCACAACGGTCTGTCAGTAACAAGTGGATATCTGAGGGAACAACACCATCTTGTCGACGTGATGATGAGAATCAAATGTACCGCTAACAACGCCCCAAAACGTATTATTTGTGGATGAGCTGAGACAAAGGGATTTTTTTGCAGACTATATACTATATTAAAGTTCACACGGCAACCAGGTGGACAATCAGACATGGTTTGATGCTACTCTGGTTTACAGATTTAATGAATGTAACCGAAGAAGATACAATTCATAGACCCAACGTTTCGACACTCCTGTCTAGTGTCTTCGTCAGGGATGATCTAAACGCAGCATCAAGAGGTCCTTTTATATGATCACTTATTAGCGTCCTTTTTTCTGACGAGATGTAAATAGGCGTCAGGAAGCAAACCGCCATCGTCACGATGTAAAGGAACGTGGGCGGAGTTAATATGCCAAGCCTCCAAACAAAGGCGCCGGTGGTAACGCCGATAAGTGGTGATAATTTTAGAATTATCCCACCCAATTGTATGGTTAGTTAAGCATGTGTGCTCTGATAAAGCTGAATTTTCCTTTTTGCCAAAGAAAACCGCTTTTTGGTGCTCTTTTCAACGTGTAGCATACTGACGTTTGGTCTGTCCGATGTGTTCGTTGTCATACTCATTGCAAGGAATAGAATAAATGGCGTATTGGGTGGTGGTGGGGCATATTTTCGCCAAACCTAAGGATCCTGTCACGAAAGAACAACGAACCGACACCATTTATTCTATTCCTTGCAATGACTATGACAACGAACACATCGGACAGACCAAACGTCAGTTTGCTACACGTTTAAAAGAGCACCAAAAAGCGGTTTTCTTTTGCAAAAAGGAAAATTCAGCTTTATCGGAGCACACATGCCTAACTAACCATATAATTGGGTGGGATAATTCTAAAATTATCACCACTAATCGGCGTTACCATCAGCGCCTTTGTTTGGAGGCTTGGCATATTAACCCCGCCCACGCTCCTTTAAATCGTGACGATGGCGGTTTGCTTCCTGACGCCTATTTGCATCTCGTCGGAAAAAAGGCCGCTAATTAGTGATCATATAAAAGGACCTCTTGTTGCAGCGTTTAGATCATCCCTGATGAAGGCACTAGACAGGATTGTCGAAACGTTGGGTCTATGAATTGTATCTTCTTCGGTTACATTCATTAAATCTGTAAACCAGAGTAGCATCAAACCATGTCAGACTATATACTGTTTACTAATAAATATGAAAAGGAATTGAGAAATAAATCTCTTGAACTCCTGGTATCTAAACAAATATAAGTTGCAATTCGTGATCTCTAGTCATAATTTGAAACTCGGGAAGTTTCGAGTAAAGTGCCGCAAAGAATTTTATGCACAACACAATTTCATAATTCAGATCATCAATTGATCATTTTTGTTCTCTTCATGTAGGTTAATAGAAAACTTTGTCAACTCGCTAAAACAAGTACGGAAAACACGAAAGCGATTGAAAAGTTAGCTGATAGAGTTGAAGACTTTTCCTATGATTTATTGGACCAAGTGAAACGAATTGAAGAAGAAGACCTGCACGATGAAGCTGCGGACCGCTACGCCTCCCTGTTCAGTGAAATGACGGCTGTAGCAATAGCTAACGGACGGAAAAAGGTGCGCCACAACTTCTACCTAATTCCTAATTTTCCACTATCGGTTTCATTTATTATAAACAACTTGCCGATTATTTTGCAGTTTGTATCCCATCCATTTATTTTCAAAAGAGTAGAAAAACGGTGGAAACTTGGCTTATCGGAGGACTTTCAGTCACGACTTCCACATCGCTTTCTTCTCTTGCTGATTATGATGGTTGACGCAATACTTACACCGGTTATGCTCCCATTGAATGCATATGTTGCATTACAAAACCAACGCAGAACAGACTTGCCCAAAATCCAAGGTATTTTGAATAAATTCCATCTTCAATCATCAATGACATAACGGCTCAAGTGACGAATCAGTTTACACGAACCAGACTTCTGACACTCAATAGACAGTTCCTCACTTCACTCTGATGGTAACTTCCACTCAGTTTGTGAAAACGTCACGCAATACTGACGATAAAGTCCTTCTTATGACTATCCTCAGTTGGAAAATTAGACCACTGGATAAAATGTTACCCCCGAGTTCAAACCATTTATTTACTGTGGCGACGCTAAGATTGTGCATGCATTTGCTTCAAAACGTCAGGTTTCGTATAAAATATGGTGTCATAGTAAGTGCCATGTTAAAAACTTTAGCTTCATTCTGCACGGACGTGGTGCATATCACAAGTTTTTGCTTCTGGTAGAATCAAATTTTATTCAAAATGGTTGTCTGTATGTCTACAAGGACTTTAGACTAAGTCTTTACCGTACACGTTTTCTCAGTTCAGTGCTTGCAAGAGCTGTAAAGATGTTCAAAGCCTGATACTAGTTGAAATTTTATGCAATTTTTGCGACCACGAAATATTTAATCTACCTTATTGTTATTTACTCCATAGTCATTTATGGAAAGTACCTCGACACTCCCTACGTCATTTTCTTGAAGACTCAAGTTATGCAACTGACCTTCATTGGACTTTTCTTTCGGACATCCATGATTGGTTCGTCTGTCGCTCTAACCGTTGAAGAAAGCTTTATATTTCTCTTCTTTACTGGATTTGTTCTTAGTGAGATCCAACAGTATCGAAGTTCAGCATCGAAGGTTTATTTAAGGTAAATGAACTTAGGGCACGCGTTATAATTGTAGCGTGCTGCTCACTCGTGATCCGCATCGAAATCAGTCGGGGTTTTTGCTGCTGTTGTCGTCATTATTGCTTTTGTTTTTTTTTTTTTCCTTTGGTTTTGATATGCTAAGAAACGTGCCTTACTGCAAAACCATTTTCGCACAGGTTAGTTGCCAAAGAAAAAAAAGGGAAGGTGAGTTCTGCTTTATGATGCAACTGAACTTTTGCATTTCTGATCTCGTGATAACATTTCCTACCAACTGAGCTACGGAACACTAAGGGTGCGTTCCTTTGGGAGAATCTGGATCAGGATTTCTGATCTGTGGCGTTCCTTTCGAGTAAATCCATTTTCAGATCAGTTATCTAATAAATCCAATAAAAGGATTTATCGGATCACTGATCTGTGCGACCCAAAGACGGATCATTGGATCCTTGATCCAACCCGTTCTTTTGGGCGAAGGATCCGAAATTAGTCATTTTGCCCAACGGCGCTCAATTTCAAACAAGTAGGTACTTCATATATTGACCGGAAAGATTGTTGGCAATCGCTCCACAACTTCTGCGATAAACACGAAATAAACTCTATTTTGTAATGTTAAATCGATCGGTCACTGATCGCAGACATTCAGGGTTCCCAAGTAATAGCGTAATCAGTACTTGCTTCTGTAAGTCAATGGTAGGTCTTCCCCCATTCCTTTGTCCATGCGGCAGACCTAGGCAAGCAGCTAACAGGCGTTCCAAACAGCTCACTGCAGTTCTTGACATCCGAAAATGACTTTAAAAATCTGAAACACTGTAGAGTGGTTTAATATGTTCGAAATAATTCTCAATGCGGACATGGCCCCACCTCTCCCTTATCAAAATAAACAATAGAAATTCTTCATTTTCACAAAATCTCGCTTCTTGTAGTATTGAATCATTGGGAGGTTCCTCTATGAACGAAACAACAGCTGATCTATCCGCGACGGCCATCTTGTTTTCGTTTTTAAATCTAGCGCGCGCGATTCCGCTGACGCGCTCCACAATTTCACGCCTGTTGTCATGGTAACTGATCCGATGAACTAAAGCTCCGTTCCTTTGATGCACCGTGATCTGTGTGATCTTGGATCACAAATCCTAAACCGAATCCTACCAAAGGAACGTACCCTGAGTGTTCTTTTCCAGATTTGGTAGTGAGCCAGGGTCACGCAGACGCTTAAGAGTGTGTCCACGAGAGCATTGGGTAGTCGTGCTACATGTCATCTCACCGATTTCAATGAGACTTTGCCAGTTTAAAGGGTCTACCCCAAAACTCCAAAAGACACACTGGTTTCTGCTTTGGTTTTTCCGGTGGGAGATAGACCATCCCTCCCGGTTTTCTTGAGAGAAATTCCGCGCTCTCGCTTGAGAGCAAATATTAATAGCTCTATCAGACTAAAAACTGTGCTATTATTCTTAAAATAATATTAAAATAGTGTTGTCATTGTCACTTACCGCCATCGAACATTTCCATGCAGAACTCTACCAAACTAACATCTGTTGGGTGATCCGAAGACTTTCCCTAGGAATTATTCAAGCGCGTTCTTCATGCTGTTTCCTAAATAACAATTTTAGAATAATCTGCAGATTTCTATGATTATTTGCTTGCTTCGATCGTAAATTATCTTCCTTTTTTTTTCAAGTATTCTATTACTTCATCATTCTATTATTCTATTACTTCATCAAACATCAATCTTGGGAACGTTATGTCCCTTTCTCCCAAGATTGATGAAATCCGCTACGTTGCCCAACATGCAAATTTGGATTGTGTTTGTATAACTGAATCATGGCTTCGTAGTTATATTCAAGATAACATTGTCGCGCTCAGTGGCTTCAATCTAGTGCGAAAGGACAGAGTTGATATTACTCATGGAGGGGTTTGCGTATACATTAGAGACAATATCAACTTTACTATCCTGGAAGATTTAGAAGACCCATCTTTTGAAGCGCTTTGGTTAAAATTACGACCTGCTCGTCTCCCGAGGGGATTCAGTTGTGTTGTGTTAGGAATAATCTATCATCCATCAAACAACAATAACCCTGCAATTTTAGATTATTTGTGGCAGAGTTTGTCGTCCATTGAATCGCGCTTTCCCAACAGTGGTCTGCTTATTGTTGGAGATTTCAATCGGCTAAACACCAAGCGTCTTCAGAACAGTTTTGATCTAAAACAGATTGTCAAATTCCCCACGCGAGGCGATAAAATAATGGACCTTGTCCTAACGTCCTCCCCACGGTCTATCAGATCACATGTCCGTAGAGGTACAGCCAAAGGATAGATCCCAGCTTCCGGACTCGCGATCAACAATCAAAACAAGGGACTTAAAACCTAGCAATCGCCTTGCTATACACACCTACCTCCAAGAGGTCGATGTGTACACCCTCGTCGGCAACGTGCATGGCTGCGCAGAGAAAGTGTCAATTTTTCAGTCAATAATCCAACATGGTCTGGACAGTGCACTGCCCTTGCGATCCAAAGCGATCCACTCTAGAGATCCGCCCTGGATTAATTCATGTTTGAAAGATCTAATCAGACGGCGGCATAGAGCACTCGCAGAAAATAATCAGCCGATGTTTCGATTTCTGCGGAACCGAGTGAACCGTGAGCGTAAGATCTGCAGTTGGCGGTACTACGACTCCAAAGTTAGCCAGCTTAAGGAGTGCAAACCGTCTGCTTGGTGGAGTGGAGTTAAGAAACTGAGCGGCACGTCATCGGCCGTTAGGGACTCGGAAGAGCTATGAGATCATTACAACACATAAGGAAGAAGTCTCTCAGTGCCTTGGACCTGGCCAACCTGATCAATGATACCTTCCTCTCCCCAATGCAAGACTTTACACCGTTATCTACTGAATCTTTCCAGCTGTCGCAAGACCACTCCACCGAGCAACCATTTTTCGTTTCTACGCATGCTGTTTACCTTCAGCTTGTGTCGATCAAACCTAGGAAAGTGTCTGGCCCTGACGGTATTCCAGCATGGTTGCTCAAAGGAAAATGCAGATCTCCTTTCCGCTACAATATCTGATATCATTAACAGTTCTTTTGCTGAAAGAAGTTTACCACCTTCTTGGAAATCTGCTGATACCGTGCCGATCCCAAAGCAGAAACCAATTAAAGACGTAAATAAACATCTGCGTCCCATCTCCTTAACGTCCATTCTCTCTAAGGTGGCAGAGGAGTTTGTTGTTGCGGAATACTTGCGACCATCAATTCTCAAGAAAATTGGAGACAACCAATTTGGGGCTATCCCAAAATCTTCTACAACACATGCATTAATCAGTATGGTGCACTCCTGGGCCAAACACACAGACGGTACAGGATCCACCGTCAGGGTCGTCTTATTCGATTACCGGAAGGCTTTTGACGTGATAGACCACGCGCTTCTCGCTGGGAAACTGCTCGCCTTGGACATACCGGTTGGCGTATCGTTTTGGATCATCGACTTCCTTACAGATCGTACACAGAGAGTCAAGTTGGGAGAAGATTGCCCGTCCGAATGGAGGAATGTACCGGCAGGGGTGCCTCAGGGAACCAAGCTCGGGCCGTGGCTGTTTATTCTTATAATCGACGACATCAACGCTACCAATACGAATCTGTGGAAATACGTGGATGACACAACTATTGCAGAGTGTGTTCACAAGAAAGAAGGCATTCGTATTCAATCTGATGTGGAGGAACTGATTGCTAAGTCTAATCAAAATAAGTTCAAGCTAAATGAATCGAAGTGTAAGGAACTGCGGATTTCGTTCGCTAAATCAGCCGCGGACTTTGCTCCAATTGTTATCAACGGGAAAGCAATAGAGGTAGTGTCTACTGTTAAGTTGTTGGGGCTAAACATTTCTTCCGACCTTCGGTGGAACTGTCATGTTGCTGAAATAAGTAAAAAAGTTGCAAGTCGATTATATTTTCTTAAACAACTGAAGAGAGCGAATATTCCCACTAAAGATCTGCTAATCTTTTACAGGACGTGTATCCGCCCAGTAATGGAATACGCATGCCCGGTGTTTCACAACGCGCTTCCTGCATATTTATCTGTTGAGTGAGAACAGCTACAGAAACGTGCCATGCGAATTATTTTTCCGTTTGTTCCATATAGCGACGCATTAAATCAAGCCAATTTGGAGACGCTCTTCCAACGCAGGCAGTCTATCACAACTAAGCTTTTTGATTCCATCACCTGTAACTCAGACCATAAACTGTATAAGCTCCTGCCTCCTCAGAACAACTGTGAACTCAATTTGAGACGAAAGAGGAAATTTAATGTTCCTCTGGCTAAGACGAAGAGACTCATGAATACATTTATATATAGTAATTGCAGTTAATCTGTGTACATTTTTCTTATAATTTTCTCATACTTTTATTAGATTTTACTATTGTAACGATTAATCTAATTCAGCTTTTGGCTGTGATTTTAATCAGAATCAACTATCTACTGCTATCTACTACTACTTCACGCAAATCTTAATTCTCTCGATCGAGTATTGCCGGCGTTTAACTGCGTGACTTGTAAAATTAATTAAGAATGAGCCAGCAATATTTTGACCAATAGGCTTCCTGCAAATTTCCCTTGATGAAAAAATCCCAAGACCTAGTCAGTTGTTTTCGTGAGCAAAGACAATAAATATGAAAGAAAATTAAGATACAAAGGTAGGGGTTTTTTTAGCTTAATAGCATCTGTACCCTTTCCTGCAGTCTTCGTCTAAATATTGCAAGGTTCCTCCTTATCTTCTGCCTTGTTCGGTCGGTTTCGACTTCTGAAGCTAGATCATCGGTATCGGCCTCGTCGTCCTCATTCAGACTTACAGAGGGGGACCTCGACAATAAACCAATTTTTGTTGCAGCAGATAACCGGCTGAAGTATCGGGCGATTTGCTACTCTATCAACCAGTCAGCCTCAGACAACATTTCTGGCCGGTGTTGTCACTCAAACTCGATATTTGGGAAGCCACATTAGAGGCGGTTGCATCACTAGTTTCTTCCCCTGTCCAGCACACGTCTAGGATATAATTTTTTTGTTTTCTGAGGAAAGGTGGCTGCTTTTTGTGTTTTCCAAAGAGCCCATCCAAAGTCCACCTGGCTAGTTAGGGATTGTTCGTCAAAATTTTACCTAAGGTGCGACCTTGAACGTATCCACCCCCCTACAGAACGGAAAGTCTCCGTCCATTTCCTCTTAATCTTAAGGCGGATTTTTTAGTCAGCTTCGCCTTGTGTTTGCCTACGTTAAGGTGCTTTTGGATGGCAGTGAATGACTGGAACGTCTTAATACATCCGGGAAGTCCTATTAGCAAGAATATCTCGCCTTCTTGTTCTGTCTGTGACGGATTGGGTATGGTTCTCGCGATGACCCGCGTTCAGAGATCTGTGCACGTTGCTGATAACCACTCGCTTCTACGATTAGTTTGCTGAAGGTTTCTAATGCGATGGACCTAGTGAGATCCTGAGGTGCTCCAAACTGTGCCAGTTGGTGTGCGCTATAAACTCGTCGCAGTTCTAAAGTTAGAGGGAGGATCGCCCGCCTCTATTTATGTGAGCGCCTCTACATTACCTGCGTATTCCTAGCAATCATATGATATAAAGTTCATCTCAGTCACAAATCACCAGTTAGAAAAACTGATGTTCAAATAAGCGCTCTTCTTGCCCTTCTTACTTATTCATTGCCGACTCTAAGATAGCCGTTAAAGTACGCGTTCTATTACGTTTACAGTCACCTTGCCACCAAGAAGACTCGCCACCAGCTTTGATTTCTTCTGCCATCTTCAGGTTTGCCTCTCTCTAAACTTTACGTCTCCGATTTTTATGAGGAGGATACTGTCATTTACGAACCCGAAGGTCTGAATCTCACACCAAGTTGTGCATGATATTTGAGGCATATCGTAAAATTGCGGCCTTCGTAATCTCCAAAAAAGCCAATACGAGCTAGAATAAGCTTCGTCTTGGACGAAACGCATGTTTGGAATACATTGACGTCTCTCAAATGAAGGGATGAGCTTAATTTTTATGTCGAGGTCGAGGTCGACGTGACTTCACATTAAAAGCGTTTTCGACAGAACAAACTTGTGAACATCACTGCACAAACTGAGAAAGTAAACACTTGTATTTATCTCCTACGCGTTTCGTCTGACAATAGTAGACTTCATCAAGGATTTTTTCAAGTAGGGTAAATAAGCTTGCTTATATACAAATGGTAAATAAGCTGTCTCTTTACTATAGAAGCCAGTGGAAAGAATTCGCCAGGTGCGCCTACGGTGTTGTACATGCGTGACATTTCTCGGACGTTACATGTATGAGGACGTGATTCGTTTGAAGGTCACAGATTTAGTGTAAATATTTGATCCCTCAACACATTACATCCTCCTCGACGTAATGTCTCTAGTTTACAGAGGTCTTAGGGCGCTTCATTACATGGATTTGCCTTCTGCGGCCAGAGGGCTAAAAGCGAATTTCTCCGGTGTAATTGCTTTTGATTTCTCAATTGATGTTGTCGCAAACACAGTTTATGGGAGTCACGAGACAAATGGAAATAAATAGCAAATAAAACGCATTCTCTTGAGAAATAAAGTTATAAATAACAGGGGTTCTTTGAAACAAATAGTGATAGAGAAGGTTTCAGTTCTGGTCAGTATTGACTTTTCATAGCCTACTTCCAAATCTGAGGGAACACAAAAACATACATGTATGATGATGCGAGAAAGAGAATAAAAGTACAAATAAAGAAGAAGGAGAAAATATGGGAACCCGTGTTGCTTGCCCTTTTGCGCTGTGCAGATATCTTTTGAGCCAGACCTACACACCTTAGCCCGACACCGCGCAAAGAAACTCGAGAGAGTGCTGCGTACCAACTCGCACGTGCACGCAGGAAAGGCCGTGACATAATGGCAAATCCATACGATATTTGCAGGCAAAAAACAGGCAAATAAAATAACAGAAGGTTTAAGAACTTTCTAGAAGTGTTTTCTTGAAAAAAAAAAGATGAACAATTTGTACTTCTCAAGAAAGGTCACGCAGTCACGCTACAAATACTATTTCTGCGTGGAATTTCTCGATGGTGGAAAGTGGAAAAAATATTTTCCAGTCTTATTTTTTGGAAACATGGCGCAGTTAATAAATTTTATGAGGCTATTGATATTTCCTTTCAAATAAGGGGGACATAGTTTTCCGTCATCCACGGTCTGGAAAAGCCGAAGTTGTAACACACGGGAACTTGTTACACCAGTCCTTATTGTTGTGCAATAATGATAATAAACAATCAAATTATAGACTAATGAATGTTTTGTTCCGTACAAAAGCCCTGCTTCCTGATTTTAGCAAATCTCCAAAGTAATAAACGACAGAAGAAAGAAACGCTACGATTTTCCCATCGATTTTTCGCCAACATGCATCTCTCTAAACTTGAACTTTTCCATGCCTACAAAATATCTCGAAAGTTTTTCACATTTTTTAAGTTTTATTGATCAATCATCTTGTATAAAGAGCTAAAAAGTGTGGGTTTATTTGGTCAAGTGACAGAATTGCGTGACAGGTGTGGTTGAGAGAAGCTTGTCACAGTCGCAGATTTTAAAAGGCATAAAAGACAAAAATACGATAATCCTCAAATATTTTTTTGATGGTTTTCAGAGATGAAATGATGGATTTTAAAGGGTAGTTAAAATTAGTGTTGTAGCCTTCTGGCAAGAGGAGATGTTTGACCTCAAAGTTGTCAGATATTTGGATGAATTAGTTTTATTTATAGTAGTGCCACATGTCGGGAATAGTCTTCTTACAAGGCGCGGCGTTCACAGAACGCAGCTTGTCAAAATGCTTAGTGTCGTTCATAGTTATACAGTACTGTAGTTATTATTGTGTATTTATAGTTTGATCCTTTTTTAAATGGCTATGAAGTGCCCGTGATTAAATTAATTAATCATTATTACATTTATCATTAAATTAAGTTTAATGATTGATTGTTCATTAGAACTCCAGGCGATCGCACCCAACCCGCAAATATTCTCGTTATTTTGACGATTTAATTCAATGAAATGACTTTGTTTTTTTTGTGTGCTTTTTTTTTGTCAGAGACATGTGGAACTACTTGGATGTGTTGATAATGCTTGTTTATGCCTTCGTCATTACAATTCGAATAGCAACTGTTATTATTGGTGGTGATCCCTATAAAAATCGTTTGTTGGAACTCGCTCATTACGGTTATGGATTCGATGGCATGCTTCTTATTCTACGATTTTCCAGCATCCTGGAGCTCAGTTCAGTTATTGGTCCACTACAACTGGCGTTGTTTCACATGTGTCTTGACTTACTGGTCATACTTATCCAGTTTGGTTTTGTCATTGTCGCATTCTCGTTGGCCATCACTAAGTGTTACACAGCTGAGACATCCTTCCTGACGCCCTTGAACAGCGGATCAAATAATGCAGAGTAATTTCCTCTGTTTTCTTCTCATATTACTTTGTAGGAACTTTTTTAAAAGTTCACAACATAAAGTTTCCTTAAAAAACCCGAACACATATGGAATTTTGAACGCAAAATCAATATCTGATATAAAAACATTTAAATCATCATCTACCTGTCTTAAAAAGTGCTTGATCTATATTTATATCTAGAATCGAATGGTACAAGAAGTAACATAGACTCTGCTGTTCTCACTTGCACTGCCACTTATCCACATTTTATTTCCGCAGTGCTTTACTGAAAGAATTGCTTTTATTTGAGGCTCCGAAAATACATGCCTTCGAAAAAGGAATCCTTTCTTCACTTTGCTTGCTCTTGGATGTATTATCCGTGGGTGGGTTAATTGAGTTGTCTTTTCTTCCGTTGAAAGGTGATTGGGGAAGCACAATTTTACCAAATGTTATTGGCCGTTTCGACACAGACTTCCATTCTTAATTAAAAGTAATATCCAGTTTTAAAGGGGTTTCTTAGGATATAATAATCCTGTTGTTGTTTTTTTAATCTTGTTGAAGGTACTGCGTTGAAGGCAGTTTGAATTGGTAAGTCAACTACGCTGATACTTAAAGTATCACTTATCCTGTTTCATCTCTTCTTGTCCTATATCATTATATCTTATCTTAACATAATTCAAGAATAACAAAACTAATCATCATTTCAAAACGCTTTGACAGTTTCGCGTATTTCTTTCAGCTTCTACAAGTCTGCAAGGCAGCTAGTCTGGTCTGTATTTGGAATGACCCATTTCGAGGAGATGGAATCCATCACTAGTTTAACTTCGGACGTTGTTGTTTTTTTGTACTTGGTTTTCTTGGTTTTGTCAGTCATTATGTTGGTTAATATTTTGGTAGCCTTGTTGACAACCACATATCACAAATACAAGGTAATAGCTAATGAATAAAGAGATAATAATAACTTCTTACTAGCTGAGTACGAGGGCCGTAATGGGGAACGTTGGCTTGAGGTCGTGGCGGTGCGGACCAAGCGCAGTTAGGTCCGTACGAAAAAGACTAAGAGCCAATATTCCTCAGTGCGGTTCGAGCAATCGAAGTTAGTAGGTAAGATAACTTGGCTCTATCAACTGAGATGATAGTGTAGATTGGCCGAGAGAAGAGTTTATAAAAGCGGATGTTTCGAGCGAGTAGTTTATATGGCACTCGTACCATACTTGATTATTTTGAAATTGCCAGCTTTCGCAAAAAGATATACACGGTCTCTATTGAAACGGTTCAAAAGTCAGAAGTCAATCTTGGTAAATTATGATCGGCGATGAAAGTAAACAATACAGAAAAGATCATCGTCATAGCTATTTAAATCGATTTTGTTTGTCAAACTAACATCAGTGAACAGATTTAGGGGAGGGGCCTGGGAGGCCCGGCAAACCCCCCCCCCCCCCCACCCCCCTCATTTTCGGTAAAAAAAATTAAAAGAAAAAAAGAATTGCAGAAGGAAGAAAAGCCGGCAGAGCAAGCGACAAAAAACCGGGCTCCCCCTCAGCTCAAGGTCTGGATCCGCTACTGAACACTGTTCTTCAATCAAAAGTTTCATACACCTTTCTTTTCCGACGCGTTCTCTAATTGGCAGATGTCAGATCGTGACAGATACTTTTAAAAATAATTGTTTCAAAGTTTGCTTTGAAGCCTTTTAAATTACAGTTTTCGTCCATGCGGAAATGGAATAATGTTTCGGTGAATCCTTCAATTTGCACTACCTCTGTTTTCTATACTACCTACTTGCTGAAAAAGATGTTTTCTTTATGGAGGATCTTGCCTTAATTACAGCTCTTAATCATTCGAGTTCTTTCTACGAGCATTTATTTAAGTTTCCGGGAAAAAAAACAATAAAAATGTTATTCACCAGCTCAGGTCCGTCCGTGTTGGGAAAAACCGTACCCTCTGTCTTGAGTACTGATCCAAAACCTCGGGCACAGTTTTTACCAATACGGACCATTTACCATTACCATTCGCTTATTTTATACGGTCGATTAAATCTTTTAATTAAATTATTTTTTTACTATTTTTTTAACACAGACTAACGCAGAAATCGAATGGAAATTCTCACGCGCAGTTATTGAGGAACAGTACAGACGCATGCACTTAGTTGTGGTACCGTTCAACATAATTTCTGAGCCATTAAAGGCCTTATATTTTGCACGATATTCGGATCATCTGGCCGAGGTACTGGAGTTAAGTGTCCAGAGGAATTTATTGTATAGTATAAGTAGCTTTGGAGAGTTTTTCTTCGGTCTCTTCAGCGAATTTTGTTGTTGTTTTCAATAATACATTGGTCGACTAAAAGTGGCGAGTCTCAGCTACGAGAATCAGCGTCTCAGCTTTCCTCTTCTATACCAGGTTAACGAAATAAGCTTCCATTTTCTCCCGCCTTGGCTGCCACAGGAATAAGCTCACATAAATTAAGCCACTGTTGATCAGGCATAAAGTAAAAAGTACCTAACGGGTGGAAAAACGCTAATGAATTAGTTGCTACTAATTTTAGTTCATTATGTTTGTGATCGGTTGAGATGGCGGTGTAAGTTTTTCAAACCAATCACTGAACGAATGAAAGAAAAGCCAATCCAATCCCGGATTATTTTCAAACTTATCAAATATCTCGCTGAGGCTCGAAGAATGGTTTTACATGTAAGAGCGATAAGTTAGAGCTACTCTACATAAGAATATTGAAGAAATATTCAAACTTATTTTAAATTTCTTCTTACTTTTATTTTTGTGCACATAGAGAAAGAATCAAAGGACCGAGAAGTACAAGAAGTTTTTTCAAGAAAAGTTTTTCCCTGAAATAACAAAACGCTACAAGGAAAAATATGACGGATCATTTCCGTTAACTGGTACATGATTACTAAGTACAGGCTCATTTTTCAGCCTTTTAGTGATTAGATATATTGCTTATCCCCTCCACAAAGTTTTAAACGTCTTTCCTTTTGAGCAAATTTTAATTACTTTATTTTATCTCTCACCTGTATCCGTCTAGGCGACAAAAAACTAGATAAGCTGGGAGAAAACCTCAAGTTCGTGACGAAAAATCTAGCAGAAATGCGGAATGATCACTCCCAGGTAATTTTGTTCCCATAAAGTGGCGAATTAATTCACCCTGACCTCTTTACGTCCAATTGGTTGCATGTTTCGACAGTGCTGTAGTGAGACACATAACCCATAATAGCACAATACTGTATACAACTGGTTCGAGAAAAGTTGGCGGAAAGAAGAATACGGCTCCAGGCGACCATCTGGAAAGACATTATAGATATCTGGTTGGTAGGTATTAGGTATTTGATAAGTCAAATGAATAAATAAATAAGTTCATAACACCTGCTGTGACTCATATTTACAATGAATTCTGTACGATATTCATTAAACGATGAGGCCAAGGAATCGTGACCATAAAACTACTCCCATTTACTCTCGGGGTCGTCGCGTGCACTTTACGCCTTTCAGACACACTTTGTGTCTGTGTTCTCCGGTTGTAAATATCTTAAAACTGTTTTTTTTTCTATATGAAGACGGCTTTCAGATGTGATATCTCCCAAGAAAACGTAGTTGAGACGAGTCTGAATCCTGGCTCTTACACTGGAACCCCACTCTGTTTTAAAGCCATTCGTGCTTTGAACAATTCAACCCGATTTCAATTTAGGAAGTAACGATCTGATTATCTGATACTGACTTCTTCTTCACGTCTTCTTCTTGAAGAGATTGATGAACCTGGAGAGAAAACTTGAACTCGTAATAGAGCAACTCCAAAGTATATCACGAGTAGATCCGGTAAGGATTGTTTGCAAGACGTTTTGTTTTGTGTTACCCTGTGCTTTTCTCTATTTGCTCGAGACTTTCAATGTCCATCTAATTAAGGAACTCCAGCGTGCGAGGCGTTCTCGCGAGGAGAACTCATAATTAAGGTAATATGTAGACTTCAAAAAAAGTAAAATTTGTTTTTGCAAAATAGCCGTACCAAGTAAACAATTTAGCGCTCAAATTGAAATTCAAACCACTCAAGAATAATTAAACTCCCAAAAAAGCAGATTATTTGTATCAAAGTAATTCAAACGTCTGTAAAACAAAGCTTACTTCTGTGAAATAATTTTATTAATAAAGTCAGACTTGTAAATCAAGTGAGGCTAGGTATGCTACGATGATTGAGTTTTTCGAGCTTTCGCCGATCTACGGAATCATCAAGGAATGTAGATGGAATCTTTGAAGTGAAGAGTATATCAAGCGGGGTGTTAGGCTTGATAATAGGGGTTCAGCAGACAATAGGACTGGACAATGGCAGGTATGTCAATGCGGTTAAGGTTAATAAAGTTTCCGCAAAAAGTGACTTAATTTAAAAATTTAAAAAAAACGAAGTTTGAAGATTAAGATAAATGTTGCTCATTCTATTGGTGCAAAACAGATTTTATCAAAATTTCCACAAGAGAAGGAGAACAAGGGAAGATTGAAGAAAGTGGTGTCATTCTTCGAAGACGACGAAGAAACAAACCCATCATCATCAGGTAACATTATTTTCTCTTCGAGAAAGGTATACTCTTTTATAATCTTTTTTATGAGGACGAACATTTCAGCAAAACCATCACTTGTACGGATGTGGGCAATCGAACAGAATTACTTGCGCATATAAACATCCTACCCTGTCCATTCTGACATTCGAATGCATTTCACTTATCGGTTGAAAGTTTGATAAAAGTGAATCCTAGGTGCTGCCTTTGGATTAATTAGAATCTTCGAATGAGATATCAGGGCTGTCATTTGGCTAAAAAAATATATCAAAAAATTTCTTTCTAGCAAACAGAAAACTGAGTACCTCAATGGCAGAAGTACAAATACATCTATCTCAAGGGGAGCAGGTATGGTGTTTCGCTTTTCATCTGCCTAATTTGAGTAAATCACAAATTTAACGAATCAAGTTTACTATTCGCTGTTACATAGTGCACATTCACTGTGAAGTGTCATGTGAGTCATAAGGGAATCACACTAAAGCCGCCAAATCATTTACAGCCTTTGTACCTGCTTGTGTGTTATTATTACTAATCAGTAGGTAACCCTATCGGGTGTCTGGTATGTTGGCTGATAATGTCCACGGCTGAGGGATTTTACGAAAAATGGATTTTTGGCCGAGAAGCGAAGCTTCCAGGGAAAATGTGATATCTTTAGGAAAAAATCTCAGCGATAATTGGGAATTCACACGTGCTCTCACTCAAAGTAACGAACCGATCATTCATGACAGATACTACATAATTATTAGGACGCATTTTCTCGATGAGGTTGATACCGGTATTCATGATATTTTTCTTTCCTTTCAACCCATCAGGCACAGGAAGAAAAAGAGAATCACATCACCGTAACCTCTCAAATGCAAAACTTCACACAGGACGATGGCCCAAATACTCACTTGTGAATCAATCGATATTTTTGACGAATTTCTCTCACGAAGCATATTCTTTGCAGTGGATGATGTGTTGCTTTGAATCTATATTTGAATTGAATTTGTAGAGGATGTGTGTTGTGTGTGTGTGTGTGTAAACTTGATATTGATAATATCTAGAGGTAAGTACAAATAGTCTAAGGAGAAACCTCGCAACGGGATCGCATTATGTCGACGTGCACAAATTGGCAGAGGAATTATTCTATTGATCCCAAGACTTCTTCATTTAACGCGTCTATAAATTTCGCGATCTTTGGGAATTTTTATTGTTATAAGCAAAGGAAGCAGATGGCATTAGGCGTATTTGACTGATTATGACTAATAGAGTTAGAATATCTCTCTGCAGTTTTGGTTTAGTGTGGAATGGAATGCGAAAGCAACTGAGTTTTGATTAGTGTAATTATATTCAAAATACTGCGTGTGTTTTTTCCAAATCATTTTAATTCTTATCCTTACGAATAAAGAAATCAAATCGTAGAAGAGTTATGGATCAAAAAATTGTAACTTCGAGAACGGTAAACTTGTAATGAGGGCCCTACTAAAAACCGCTGTGGCGAGTTGGGCTCCCGCTTTAAATATTATTATTATTATTATTATTATTATTATTATAATTATTATTATTATTATTATTATTATACACGGGGGAACGTGTTTCCAGCCCTATAACTAATTTATTAAAAGGACTTGAACATAGATGTATTAAGTGAAGTTTGAAGCTGATTGTTTCTACTTAGCACGTTTAGCTCCCTTATGGTGTTTTATCAAGAACACCTGAAGGATTTGACGGCTAAAAAGTGATGGCTTTATTATTGTTGCGACTAACTTTGTAGGAGTTGGCTCTAAAACACTCGTTCAAGCAAGAAGGGCCCAACTCTTCTGGATTTTCTCCTTCATTCAACTAATTGTTCTACTGCTCAATTGCACCACTACTCTACCGCTCGGTTGAGTAAATTAAGTACTCTATTGGAGAACATGTTTGGGTTATAGCCCTGACGATCACCGGTATCGCAGAGGTCGTAGTTCAAATCCCGTACGGGCCTGAATTTTTTTAGGTCCTATTTTGAACTACTCGTTTCAGTAGTGTTCTTAGCTGTAAGGATCTCTTAAATTCGTTTCTTCACCGCAGTGCAAATATATGAATTTCATATATCTAAAATCATTATCCAAAATACCACTACAAACTTAAGCCATAACATGAATGGGCTTGCTCCAAGAGCCCTTTGATTTCATATTTATCGCGAAAGATCGGTACCACATGCTAAGAACGCATTACGTTACAAAGTTATAATTTCAATCAAAACTAGAAGTGCGACTGGTGCAAACTAATTACTGCTGATTGAACTAAGTTATAACGGATGTCATGGCTTGGTAATTTAACGCTAGTTGAGATCTTAATCATAGTATCATACAACTTAGCTTGATTGCTATTAAGTGTCATCGATTTATCAATATGTTTCCAGACTTTATGATTTACTACTTCTATGGCATCGTCTTCTTGTTATGAAACTATTTATATCTCCCACGTTTATTCAATCATTTCCATGTTGTTGGAGAGAGGTAAGCAAAAAACGAAGAAAGCAAGCAAAAAAGAAAGAGTGCACGGTTTTCATGTACTTTTAAATGCTTTGTGTCTTGCCTTCTTTCAATAGTCCTGATCACGTGTCAAAAAAATTCGCCACAATATATATATTACGAGTGCACTTGTAACGGTTGCTGATTCGTCTTTCCCTTAAAACGTGATTTTCAGCCTTGGTCTGTAGCAGCAGTCGGTGAATGTAAACGTGTGTCTAGCTACCTGGTATGATATTGCTTTTTCCTTTTGTATTTCATCCATAGTATTCTATTTCTGTTGTTCCTTGATATGATCTTCTTATCGAAAACAAAAAGATTTTGTCTTATGTTAGACCTTTATTTTGGATAATTGCGGTGGTCATTTACTGTTGAAGAAACAGTAGTAATAGGAGTCGGTGCGGAGGAGAGCCAATCAGCTTTCAGTATTTTGATCACGTGGTACAAATAGACCAATCAGAAAGCCGGATTATTACATTCCATTCTCACGCCATCTTTAAAAACCGTGGAGGCTCCTGAGCACTAGTCGGGTAAAATTACGCGATACAAGGGGTTTTATTTACATTTCTCTTTACAATTTTTGTTATCTAGTTGTTTTTCAAGCTGTACGATTTTGTTTTCTTCGTGTACAGTTACGTTTTCTAGATAAAGTTTTTCTTGTTTCCATTGGTCTCACATTTCTGAGAAGGATGTGATTGATTTGTCGGTAAAGTTTTTGAGTTCCGCAGCTTGTTTTTTGGTGGTTTCTGCATGTAGGATGATAGCGTTGATATCCTATAGCATGTATCTTGTACCATCTGTGATGGAATTGAGCTGAACGAAGAAGTTTTCAATTTGCTTGTTGTTTTTGGCCATCTTGAATCGGAAAAAGGGGTTGCGCACGGAATTTTTTATACGTTATGATGATGTAAAAATAGTATAAATTGACGTTGTCAGCGTGTTATTTTAGATCATTTCAGTATGGGAAGACGATTGGCATTGACTACATCGACGCCAAATGTTGATGTAATTGAATCATCTCCATTTGAAAGCGCAGGAGGCTCTTCAAAAGATGTTCAAACGTTTATGAACAAGGTGGCCGAATTGGAAAATTGATTCAAGAGAGAGAGATGGGGGAGGGGGGAGGGGGGAGGGGGGCACAAAGCGGAAAGGAGAACCACTTTTACACGATGCCTACGATGGGAAAATGGAGTGTCGCAAATCGGATACGTCTACAGTTTGACATAAAAAGAAAAGTTGCAAGCTTTACTTTCGAGTAGAAATCTTCCATAGGTATCGAAAAAGTATATAAATTCTATTTGAGAAGACTCTTAAATTCTAAGAACTTCCTTATCCGTCCCTAATATCATCGGCTAACTAACTTCGGTTTATGTTTTTTTTTTTGTTTTTTGTTTTTTGTTTTTTTTCATCTTTTGAGGTTTTCTGTTTCTTAGTTTTTGTTTTGCTTTGTTTTTTTTTGCGGTATATTTTTTAATTCGTTTACCAAATGATACTTAACGATTTTTTTTGAGAACCAGAGCCGCAAATGTTGGTGTTTAAATTCATGTTATATTATTTCGCTTTTCAATATCCTGCTACGTTTCTAAGTAAATCGAATCAGTTAGCGTTTTGTGATTTATTTTGACTTGACCTTTTGCTTTATATAGATCATAAGTGAATAAAATAAATGAGCGCAAAACGAATGTTTATTGAGTATATCCAAAGAATTTACAGAAATATGAAAGAAATATTGCGCCAATTACAAACTGATCATGAAGGCAGAGACAAAGATGTCTATCCTCTATAATGTCAAGGTAATCGTGTCTTTGCTCGGTTTTGTCCAGAAGTGGAAGGGAAGAAAAGCATTTTTTCCTTGACCTGGCGATATTTGCACTGATTCACTTTTTCTTGCAATTGTGAAATCTAGAATCAACGTAGGCTTCCTCGGCCTCAGCTCAAAATGAAGTGTGGTCGACAATACTACCATTCGTAACACTAGCTATAACCCTTCTTTTAACTTACGTGGATCAACATTCACATATCCTTTTTAATGTTGTACATCTAAGTGGTAGTTCTCTCTCCAGAAAGAAGAAAATTGCTGAAGTCTGTCTTGATAACTACACAAAATCGAAGATCTAACTCTACTTCTCTTGTGCGGCTACTTTCGGTTTTGTGCTAGCCCTTAGTCATGGAGTGTATTTCTTCCAGGGAGGCAGCTCAGCATCTGGAAGAAATAAAAATGGAAAAGTATCGGGTTGAAGATGGGTCGGGGTGTTACTAAACTGAGGATAGGCGGAACCATCTTTTTTTTGGTCAAAAGGATAAATTTATATTTAATGAAATAAAATAGAGACAAAAATTAAAGCACCTTAACAATGTCCAAAATTTCATTTTCGGGTATAAAGAAGATTAATGTCATTGATTTGTTTATTTACATTTTTAAACTGAGATTTAATGTTTCCGCATGTTCCGCTGGCTCCGGAGGTTCCGCGGTCTACTGAGCTGTAGTTTAGTATCACCAGATGAGTTGTTATTCTTTACTTAAGACGAGATTACAAGCAAGTGTGTGTTATCGTATCTTAGCTAATGCAAAACATGATAGGAGACAGGCTTAAACGTCATTACTGAATAGACGATGTATCTTGATAACTTTGATATTTTTCATAGTTTTTAGGACATATTAGATTACCATGGCAACAGTATTCATTTCCTGCTAAGTTCTGAATAAATCTATACGTAATGAGTCACCTTAAATTCTTAAAACTAAAACTGCTCTAAACTGTATGTAAAATCTTTTTTGGAAAAAACTGCAGCTTTATACATACCTATTCATAGTTCCCTTTGAAACGGATTTTTTTAAAAATAAGCAATTAAAAACGTGGTATTTACCTCAATAATATTGTCCCTTGTAAAAGGGGTATCAAGGTCTCCCTTTGGCTTAATGTATCCTTTGAAAGGACGATCATCAGGCACAACTATTTCTACTTCGTCTGGAAAAGGACTGTGCTCGTCCAGCTGCCACAACTCTTCAGGATTCCTTTTAAGATTTTCTGGCATCCTCCTATAATCGGTAAAAGTACTTAAACCTATAGAGAGAAAAAATAGCCAGCAAAGCCGGTGAACAAGATTTGCATCACCTATGAGTAAAAAATTCAGAAAGCGTTAACACCAAAACAAGTCTTAAATGTACGAAATTTCACTAAATGTGAGGACTAAATGTGAGGAACGTGAGTTAAATGTGAGTTAAATAATTTTTCCGATACGTGGGGTATTTTTAGGAAAAACGCCTTATTACTAATCATCGAAAATCCCCACACTGATCTCTAGGATGTCTACCGAAGTAAACTCCCTTCAGACTGGCAAAATATGAAATAGTAGTACCTGGTAAATATGGTAAAATATTGCCTCTGCCCTCCGGAGAGTACCAAAAATCGCATTGTATGTCCCATTCGCTTATCTTCCCTTCCATAAGCATTTCGTAGAGATTTGGATCGAACGGCTTGATTTTCTGTCTGATGCGCTTCCTAACAATAGCCTGTCGATTACAACCCCACCTGACGAATTTCAATCTCCTTATCTTTTTCCTGTAATTAAACAGGAACTGCTTTTCTTCTTCAAGGTTAACGAGAGTCCCTTCATTTCTAGCCATGTTGGAAATTTGTAGATGAAGATATGTATTTACCGATCATGCAGCTGCAATCTGGGTAATGACGAGCATGCTAGCTGACACTGTTTACCCCCAGAAACGTGGTATTTAGATTGAAAGACAAATTTAAACATAGCCTATGAAAATAATTGTCATTGTCAAGACAATTCAATTAGAAGTGAGAGAATAAAAGACAACCAAATCCAATGACTCAAATACATTCACTTTTCTATTGATTTGATTTCTCTGATATTCTCAGGTGATGAATTCCACAAAAAGCCGCTGCTGTAACTTACACTGCGTTTTTAAGTCAGACGTATAAATCATGTGAGGCCAGGTATGCTACGATAATTAAGTTTTCCGAGCTTCCGCCGATCTACGGCATCATCAGGGATCGAGAAGCAGGTTTGAGCTAGTATCATAATCGGCCTTTAAAATTGCTCTAGCTGCTCGGTTCTGTGATTTTGGTAATTTGTCGCTCAAATTATTACTTAAGCCGTCCCAAACAAGGCTGCAGTAGTTAAAGTGAGGTTTCGTTTATACTAGTATGGTAGTAGATTTTGAAATAAGAGGCCTGATACGTCTAAAGACACCTATCGCGGGAGATACCTTTCAACAAATTTAGTCAACCATTGTTAGACCAGGTCAGCCGATCGTCCTTACCTAATGATTGAACGTGATCAACTCTGCTGATAACTTGGTCTTGTAATTTTTTGCTTATATCATCATAGCTCTCGGCAAGAATTTTCTGGCGAGAGCCAATTACCATAAACTCAGTTTTCGCTACATTTAGGCTAAATGGCTTGCTTGGCAAAATATATTCATGCGGGGAGAAGTTTGTGCTTAAGACTCCAAAGATACCAACCTATAAAATCGTATTGGGGAATATATAAATTAAATAAATATAAATTCACATAAAACCTATAAGCTAATCAACGAACTAAGCTCGCGCAAATGTTGCAGAAATCGTAATGTCGACCAAATCAAAACTGATAAGGAAACTTTAAATTTTGCAACGGATATCTTGGAGGTTTTCAAATCTAGGCAAATCGACTCTGGAAGCTATCTGCAACCCACTAATACAGCTTTTTCTTTAAAAGCTCCAACCGTCAGTACAGTGTGCGAGCTACTGAGTCAGCTTGACGAGAGAAATGCCGTGAGATTGGATATAGTCCCCTGTACACTCCTGAAATGAACTAATTCCATTCTTATAGGTGGTTTCTTACTTATTTGAACGTTGAAAATGAATGAAAATAATATATTACCATAAACTATTCAGTAAAAATTATGATAAGCCAGTTGTTCACTTCTTATTCCTTTGGCGGTCTTATCTTACAGGTGGAATTTCGGTCACCTTTTCCTTATTGTGGTCGTGAATTTGAAATGGAGACAGATCTTTTTACGTAAACTACAATTTGCGGCTAAATATTGGCATATTGCCATTATGTTGCAAAAAGGTGTTTGATTACGAAGGAAAATTACTTTATCTTGTAAAAATTTATCTCATACAGAAATTTCCTGAAAATAGCCCTCCTTATACTTTTAAGGTTAGAGATTGACAGCTCAGCAATCTGAACCTCCAGTTTTATCTAAACTATTAAAAAATATATCTACCAACAACTGACAACAACGGATAAAAACAAACAATTGATCGGAGTGATCGGAAGCCAGACTGGCAAGTTTTTGTTTAATTTTCTAAGTTGGCTGATTTGATGGCATTAATAATAATAATAATAATAATACAGTATTTATATAGCGCTATTTCTATTGCTATATTCAATAGCGCTTTACAATTCATTTATAACAATTAACATTTTATATGATCAAAGACGCTTTACAATTAGTGTCTCTTCCACCCATCCCACCCCAGGGGAGGACATCCACCACACAGTAATCTCGTGCGTGGGAAATTAACGTCTCCTACCCCAACCCTGCAGGAGACGGGGCCTACGGTTTTACGTCCTATCCGAGAAGACGAAGCAATGTGAGTAAAGCGTCTTGCTTAAGGACACAACGTCATGCCCCAGCCAGGACTTGAACCCGGGCCGTCGGACCCAGAGTCCAGCACACTGACCACTGGACTACTCACGCCTCACATTACTATTTGCTTCATTCCGCGCCTGTTTGTATTGTTCCCACGTAGCAATATTATTTTCCCTGACAGCTGTGATCCATCAAAAAAAACGCGAGTGCCTGTCTTCGCTTTAAGACTGATAAGTTGGATTTGCGAGGTTATGATAAAATGCGTAGCAGAAATGTATAATTACCCAAACTGGACCTGAATTGACAGCGAAATATTTCAAGACTAGAGATTAATCATAGGAAGAGCTAAATTTCTAACATGGCACTGAGTATTTGTATTTGCTACATTGCTATATGGCAGTATTTGTTTTTGCTACATTGCTATATGGCAGTATTTGTATTTGCCACATTGCTATATGGCAGTATTTGTATTTGCTAAATTGCTACACTGCTGTATGGCACTTTTTGTATTTGTTATATTGATTCACCTTGTTGAATATGCGTGGTGTTCAGGTAAAAAAAATCCAGAAAGCTTTACGATTTAGAAAAAAATCTTCAGTTGAACAATACTTAACGGTCTATACGGAAAAATCAACCTCAGAAATAACAAAAAAATTTACGGGTCCGAAGAATGGTCCGAAAGTGGCGAGACCTCACTTAGAATCAAAAATTTCAGTGTTCATTTCCCAGCCATGACTCGTTTTACGTTTTGAAATCTAAGTATTGTTAGCTGTAAAACAAAATACAGTTGACCTTTGCGGATGTATTCTGCAAATATAATTATTTTGTTTCAGCTTATCTAATCGTAAACCGTGTGGGGCGCGACAATTAGAAATCAACGATTTTTCTTTGGGCGAATGAATTGCATATCAAATCTGACCGCACAAATAAAACTTCTGTACAATTTTGATCCTGAAGGGTTGGTGTTCAAAGTTTTGAGTGGACTTTTTCTGTATTCTTATTGGTTGCTTTGCAATTTATCTGCTAGGTTTCCCCACAATTATTTTTTAGGTTGGTATCTTTTGAGTCCTAGGACCAAATTTCTCTCAGCAAGAACATATTTTGCGAGTAACTATCTAACAGTTACCCGTGACAGACCTTTGGTGCCATTTTGCTGAACGGCAATTTTGATTTCAACCATTTTTTTTTTCCACTTTAAAGCGGCCTCAGCACGCCGCGGTTAATGGTTTCTGATCGAGTGCAAGAAGCGAAGATTGCCTAGACACGAGTCGTGTCTAGGAACGGATATCCGTTCCGGTGAGATTCTCTCGCCACTCCGCTTCAAAGTTCTTTTAATTCTTGTGCTAAAAGCCAGGCTTCTTTTTTTACCTTCAACCAAGGACTCTTCTCCTTTTTGCCTTTCCCCATTCACATTCTAGTTTTAAACGCAGACAGACAGCAAAGATCTCCGCGTACAACTGGACATCAGTAGATGTTTCAGGAGATGTTACAAGGACCAGAAGTCCTTTATATCAACATGTTAAAATTGGTTATACAAACTTCGACGAGCTTTGAGAGTTTTCTTGGCAATCATAATTAAAATTATAGTTAAAAAATTTCCAAAATCTTAGTCTTTGAAAGTGTACCGTATCCTCAAGGCTTAGAGGTCAATTGTTTTCCAAATCAAGTATCTGCTTGCGTACTTATTGGCTCGAAAGGTCTTCCTCAATCGGAATGAACGAGAAGCTCACTGTTTTCAGGGCAGGAACAAAGGATGGGCCTTCCTTTTCGTTTTCTGGTGACCACAGCGTACGAGGTATGATAATGATCAGGGCAGTGATGATACGAACGTAAAGATATATCTGTGCCTGGCAAGTGCCAAAAACGTGAAGAATTAAAAAAAAAGGGTCATCAATACTTTGACGTGTTTTCTTCATAGATACAAGCAGAACGATAGCTAAAAGCAAACCACAGGGATTCAGATAGATGATTTTGAACCGAATGAATATTAAGACACCAATAATTGTTTTGAAGCAACTCCAACTGCTTTGACGGGAATGTATACACTAAATTGCAAAAAGGTTGACATGAAAAAGCGTGAGCAAGGAACGACGAGACCCAGTGACTTTACGAGTACACATGTACGCGATCACCACAATAAGTTGCACGTACATAGTAAATGATTGCAGCCACCAATGCTTTCCTACAAGAAAACAATTATCGTAAACAAAGATTTTCATAATAACCAAAAACAAGAGAACAACAGCTGTTGATATTCTCTTGCTAGACCATTGCTAAGCTTCTAGAAATTTCCAGAAAACCCCTTTTATTAGAACTCTCCACTTCAAGAAATTAAAGATTAGAGAATTATGGTATCAAATACAAAAAAGAATTGATATAAAATCACACAAATTAACTGTCAAAGCCATCTCTCCTCCCGCTAAAAGAGACCCTTCTTATGAGAAATAACGTTGGATTTTATTACAGTAAAGAGTGGGGTTAGGCAACAAACACTTGGTGTGTGGATGGTTACCAAGTCTGATCTGTACTATCCTCTCAAGCAAGGAGAAAAAACCACTGTTCGTCTTTTCAAAGCCGATGTTTGGCCAAGTGACTTTGATGAACTAAAGGTGAAAAACCACTCCAAGTACAGTGGAATATGCCTTGCTGAAGTGAGTTGTATAGAGGCCTCAGTACCTCCTTGATATAAAGTATAAAAAGAATTTACCTGCCTTGTAATTTTATATTATGTTGCAAAAAGGGACATGGAAAATTTTGACGACAAATTGCCGCTAAAGGTACTCTAACAACTCATTTAAGTACACTTGCCACAGCCGAGTGCCTAAAAAAACGATTATCTAAGAGGGCGGCGTACGAGAAATTCTTACCTGCACTCTCCTCTGCTAAACAAAGAATTCTCGATTTGCAGCGAGCTCAATTTCAAATTTTTGTTCAGCTCTCAAATGATGCTAAAATGGTCAATCACCTGCGGTTTAGTAATTATCGTTAGATAATGTTTACTACCCCCTTGGGTACGAATAATCTATTTTTTGTAAGTACGTTAAAAGGGATCTGATGACATTTATCTTTTTCTTGAAAGTGGTAACATAAATTGTAGCATAGATTAGGAATGATTCCTCATTATACTGACCCCTATCCTCTAATCCTCAAAGTGCAGAGAGGGCATAATTCAATGTGAATCCATAAAATCTCTTCTATTCGTCTCAACTGGGTAATTATCGTACTTTTTACTAGATCCATTCTGTTCCAATGAAAAGCTGTTCACTCTGACAAAGGGTTAACGCTCGAAACGTCAGCTTTGTAACTCTTTACAGTGGCCAATTTTCGAAATCAACTTTGTTGAAAAAACTAAATTACGGTTATGTTCCAGACTCTTTTATTTCCATCTAAAACTGTAGAGTGAAAGTACAAAACAATTGAAGGAACAACTGGAATCACTGGATTGGAAAGAAATAAAACCCGAAACATGTAGCGGTGGAATGTCCCTCATGGATTTTAGCACACTCGTAAGAGCCGTTATGGTGTACATGAAAGACCATTACCCAACCACACCTGATGAATACAACTTTCAAGCTGAATTAAAGGCCGCGAGTCATTGGTTTTGGTACCCAAAGAGCAATGAAAATCCTGGCCACGAGGAAGAAGCTTGTACCTTGATAAAGCCTCCAGAACTTGTCTCTGGTCCCCACAAAGACAATCGTGTGAAAATAGCAGCACTGGAGACTTGCAGGAAATGGATCAGTGTCCTTGAAGGGTTAAAAAAGGAATCATCGCCAAACAAGAGATCTAAAAGGGTTAAAGAAGATGAGGATTCTTCACCTGACGAGGATGAAAATGAGGAACGCATTTATGGTATGTACCTTTTATACACTTGCGTTAAGTTTAATTAAAAAGATTGGATTTCTGTTAGTTCAGTTGCATTCCAGGGGTCCTGGTAAGCATATTATCCGTGACTTCTACCTCCGAAACAGAAAAATAAGTGGTAGCCAGCTGAAGCCAAATCGATAGTGCTTAAAGTGCTGATTTCTAACAGTATTATCATTTTACGAACAATGCAGCCACACGAATTTTATGATATTACTGTTGGCGGACATCACTCGGTCGAATTCTTGGTTAGATGGTGTTCTGTACTTACTTAATGAAATATTCCTTTATTTTGCATGATCTCATTTCAGCCTTACTAATTCTTCAACTATTTATAGATCTCGAGGAAAGCATTTTCGATTTGAAGACATACTTTGATTTCAAAGGTAGGTCCTCCTATTTACATTTTTCAAGTTAATCTAAATACCCTTGTCGAAAGAAATGGTTTTCTTCGACGAAAATAAAACTACAGATTTTGTCAACTAAGAATAAGAACTTCAGCAATACCGACAGACAGTTTTTCAGTCGCCCCACTTTGTATGTCTCTCAGTCTGCATATCTGCCATTCGATCACCCCGTCACACTGTTACTCTGTCATTCTGTCACTCTGTCATTCTGTCACTCTGTCATTCTTTCACTTTGTCACTGTGTCACTCTCTTATTCTGTCACCCCGTCACTCTGTAACTCTGTCACTCTGTCCCTCTTTTAGTCTGTCACTCCGTCACTTTGTCACACTATCATTCTGTCACACTGTCATTCTGTCACTCTGGCACTTGTCACTCTGTCACTCTCTTACTCTCTCACCCTGTCACTCTGTAACTCCTTCACCCTCTTACTCTCTCACTCTCTCTTCCCCCTTCTCCCTCTCCCTCTCTCCCCCACTCTCCCACTCTCTTACTCGCTCACTCTCTAACTGTGCCATTTGCCAATCTGCAAGGTTATTGGCCTGTCAGTCTAATCAATTAGTCAGTCTTCTATTCTCTCGCCGCCTCAGTCTCTCAATCTTCCATAATGTTTGTCTATCAGCCTGTCATTTCGTCAGTCTGCAAGTATGTTTGACATTCTTTAGGTGTCTCCGCTATTTTGTAAATTTGACTGTCTGTCTGTCCATCTACCAATGAATCTCGCACCTCTTCGTCTTTGTTTTTCGTTCTTCCTCATGTCAAACTGGTTGTGCTTGCAGTTTACGTTGTACATTTCAGACGATGAACTAAGCAAAAGTAGAACTAAAGTCACTGGGAAGCATTCGTCAGTAAAGAGTAAGATGGCTTGTCCGAAAAAGTCGTCGGAAAGCAAAGAAATTACACGGCGGAAATTGTACGTGTGAAGGTTAGAGGTCAAGTTATTTCCCAAACCAAGTGATTAACGTCGTTAACCAGACTCCATTTCATCAAGTTCAATTAGGCACATAGTTTGATACATCTCTTAAGTACATGTGTAATGGCTTTAATATCAGTTTTTGCAAAATGTTGTGAATTTGTTGTTGTTGTTGTTTTTTTTGCAAGTTTCTGTTATCATATTCAAATGACTTCTTTCTATAAGTAAAGGCTATGGACTGACTGGAGTCCAATTTGGTATGTAATCATACGAGTTGTCAATCGAATTGGATGAAACGAAGTCTTATTACCAATTTATCTTAAGAATTACAATTTCCGAGAAAATAAGAATAGCCAGGTTATGAAAGAAAGGGAGAATTTTCGCTAAAAGACTGACAAAGGAGGCGTAGATTGTTTAATGGTTGTGATTAATTGATTTAAACTACAACCTTGAATATGATTGGCTTATTGAACTGTTCGATAACAAACTTTCCAATAAGAACTTGGCAAGTGAATTAGTGGATGATAGGAGTTTTTTAAACCAATCACAATCGAGGAAATCGTAATTTTTATGATTAACAAATTTATAGCTATATTTTCTTATTTTAATTTTTCATTTTGATTTTTATTTTTTTACTTTACTTCGATCTTCTTTAAAATTCTATTTTTCTTTTATTTCATTTGGAAATCTTCCATAGGCATCGAAAATGTATATAAATTCTACTTAAGTACATATCTAAGCAATTTCTAATTGTTCAAATCGATTCCGAGAACCATATTTTGGAAGAATCTCCTGACAACAGAATAGTGGTATGTACTTTTTAGCATTCCTATAAATGAGGTGAACTCCGACGTTCTCAAATAAGAGACCAAACGAACGATATTGTATCTTGTCACTGTGAATCATCGCTTTTAAGTCAAAAAGGGGTCAAAGTAGTCCATGATGCGCAAAACATTTAATATATATACACTTATAAAATAAGTTTCACATATTGTTCACCAAATGATCATGGGGTCAAATCCTTTAATAAACTACAACTCTGCTATCATATACATATAATCTTGCTTCCTTAAAATTGAGTTTTTTCGCTGACGTGATTAGTAAACTCTCCGAATCTTATACATTAATCATTTCGACATCTTCCTCCGCCCACCAAGGGCGTAAATTCTCTTACCTGATCCATTTAATTTTACTTTGCAATCTTCCATCGTTACGCGTTCCACAGAGTTTTCCTTAGAAATTTCCTTCATTAGCAACCTTCCTCATGATAAGTCTCAGCAATAACAGGACTCTTAGATTCTAAGATCTTTGTCTGTCCTTAAATCGCTGACATGATTTGTAAACTTTTACCACCACAACATAAAAGAGTCTGCTTATTTTGTTCCATGCTTATTTACTCACCTATCTCTACATTTTGCTCAGTCCACCAAGGGCGTGAATTCCCTGAACTGATTCAATGAACTTTACTTCATAATCTTCCATCGCTTCGCGTTCCACAGAGTTTTCTTGACAGATTTTCTCCATTAGCAAACTTACTGATGTCAAGTCTCAGCAATTAGAGGACACCTAAGCCACTCTTACATCCTAAGATCTTCTTGGTCCGTCCTTGTATCATCGGTCAACAAAAAATTACCGGGCAGCCTTTGGGTTTGTTTATTTGATTCGTTTTATTATTTTTTTTTTTTTTTTTGGTTTTCTTTTCAGTCTTTGAGGTTTTCGTTTGTTTGTTTGGTGTTTTTATTTTGCGGTATATTTTTTAATTCGTCTACCAAATGACACATGCGATTTCTGTTTTTATGTTGACTCATACGAGCTAGTGACATCATTTCGCAGATTTAAATAACAAAGCACACGTCAAGCATCATATCGAGTTGATCTCGCTATGTTGTAAGGTATGCGATCTTTGTTTTAAGCAGGCTATTGGCTGATTCTAGCTCCTCAGGGGCCTAAGAATGAAACCAATTACATTAAACCAGAATACCTCCAAAATCACAAGAGCAGTAATACTAGCAATAGGGGCCTTGCCTATCGTCTAAAATGGCGAGAGCAGACATCAAAACATTCAGTGAAGAAATCATTACGGTAGCTGTTGGCGTCCATTAGCCTGAACTGTGTGTCAAATGACAAGTCATCTCTTAATTTATCTTACTTTTTTCAAACGGCCATGGTAACGTTAAATTAACACGGAGCTCATCTATCATGAAATTGACCAATTCAGCTCTTTGCATCGTTGAGATAGCGTCTGCCAAAAGATAGTCATACCTTTTACACGGCATAATATCCTTTACAGCGTTTTATAAACACTCGAGCAAACCAACTGGACAGTGCATAGGAACACTGGGTGATTGAGATGAACAATATTCTCGATTGAGGAAACTTCATTTCAAGTGTTCCGCACAGTTTTCTGTGCTGCTACATAACTCAGGATTAAATCATAAATACCAGTCACCAATTCACTTAATGATATCAAACAAACAAATTATGACTTAGAGTGGCTTAAGAGTGTCATAACCCTCTCGTGAGTTTTGACTCCTTTTAATGTTTTCTATACTTCACATTTCGTTATTACACAATTTGTAACTGGACTCTACTTCTCTACTTAAATGCAATGGAAGGTTTTCTTTGAGTGAAATAAGGTCAGCAGACTATATCTACACCAATTAAAACGCGTCACCGAAAAACTGATGTTTGTCCATTACAGTGTAATAGTAATCGTATCTTGATAGCTTGTATTTTGAAAAGCAAAGGGTGGGAAGGCCTTTGTTCTTTGACCACTCGATATACCTACGTTTCCATCCAGATATGAATTCTGAGACAAAGGTGAGCTGGAACAGCCTTACGACGAAAAAAATTCGATATCTTTTATCACGTTGAACACTTAATTATACTACGTTAAAGAAGGGTAACGAAATTGTTCATTTCTCTCTTGATTGAAACGTGAAATAGTAGATCCAAAGCCACCACTCTTGTGAAGGTCTTTCAAAGAATACGGTTTCTGTTTGGTAGGTTTTCCACAAGTTATTTAGGACATTTCCTCCAAGGAAGGCACCCGAGCATCTGAAAGAAATACGGGAAAAGTTATTGGGTTGGAGATGAAACACGCTTTGCATTAGACGGGAACAGATCGATGCGTGGATGTTTCATCTTATCTAGGCTAGCGTAAAACAGAATAGCAAGAGAATCGGAAAATGTATCTCAACGTGATCATTTCAGTAGAAAAGTTTAATTTGATGAGCACAAAATGAAAAAAGCACAAATCAACTACGAAACCTTATAAAGGACTCATTACACTGTTTGGGTTAGGAATTATAAGACTGGGCCAACTGATTCCGAAATTAAACAAATGAATTTGATACGTATGTGAAACCTTATGGACCAGAGGGAAATCGCAGCTAACTCGACGACGCGCCCTCAGTCACTCAGGATCAAGTAATCATTTGTTATCAAAAGTGTCCTCGTTTTTAAGGAAAAAAATGCCCCCTGATTCAGCCAATCAGCGTCTATAAATTTTGCTTCGTATGTGGGGCAATGATCCAAACTAAAAGTTCTAGAGCTCTATATTGTTGAGTTTTCCTTAGAATTTGAAAAATAAGGAGAAATTGCTTTATTTTAATGAGAGAATCCCTGAACATTGCGGCAAAGTTTAAAGAAAAGTTACTCATTTAGTTAGAAATAACGTAACGGATATAGTTCTCTTCTTTAATCAAAACAATTTTTACGCAACAGTTAAAATAACAAATGTTTTAATCGAAAAAAGGGACTTTACCTCGATTAATTTCCATCGTGAGACAAACGAATAAAGTTCATCTCCTATTATTTTTTTATATGTCGCCAGGTTAAGCTGTAAAAAATTAGTGAGGGAGCTTGAAATCAACGACCTTTGTGCTAAAAACCGGGTGGGATATCTGGTTGTAAAATACTTTCGGAAAACGGATTGGAAGTTGACAGAATTTCCAGAGTTGTTTACTGATAATGAAACGTTGTCTATGTCATGAATTTGTACCTTATAATTAATCACCATTGCACGTACATCCAACTTCTTTTGGAAATCTATCTGACTACCTTTCAGTCGAAAGGCTCGGCTCAATTATACATTACGAGGGATTTACAAGTTGACCTGCGGACGTGCTAAAAGATCAATGGCAATTCTGTCTCATTAGGTTGCTCTCAATCATTCTCAATAAAGCGATTTTTCTCCAGTCATTCATTATTTAAGTATTCCATGTTTGGTCAGTAAGTTTTAATTTTACTGACGCCAACTTTACAAGAAATTAAATTAAAAAATACAAACAAAAATTTTGTATGAGGATCACCTTGATTACGAGGCGAACCAACAGTGCAATAAAAAAATGAGAGGCTCAGCTAATATAGTATGGCTTTCTTTGAAACACGTGGTTCACATTATACGGAAACTGCTGGAATTCTTACCCACATTGGACACTAAAAACAGAACGCATCAAGGCATTCAATCGTAGGGGAAAGCAACGCACGCGTTTTCTATCCGTTTTACGTTTTTTTTCTCTACTTGTTCGCTTTGTCGAGGACAATCAGTCTTCGATTTGGTTTATTCACACTTTGCTCTCAAGCTTTGGATATACTTGGCGTGTTTAACAAAGCGTCTGCGAATAAATGCGAAAATTAATTATGTAAATATACATCGAGGAGATCTCTACATCAGAGTTGTCTCATCAACGTTTAGGAGCGGGTGCAAGGGAAATTTGTTTGATCTACCACTGAGTTTGTTTTGAAATTATGTTTTCAGAGAATGTTCTATAGACTTAATCAAAATGATTCTTTTAACCAAAAATGGTCATACTTTTTTCGAGGTATAAATACCTTTCATTAACCAAATTCGAGGCCGAGTTTTTCGTTTGATTTTATGGCCAAAGGGGGAAGCGGAAAAAACGAGGTTCCGTATCTTAGAGTACAGACCGAGAAAATGAGCTTGGCGAGATATTTATTACATCTCTAGGTACAAATAGAGGGGAGGATTACAATTCAAACAAACTTTTGAATTAAGGCGGCCAATCAGATA
Organism: Pocillopora verrucosa; assembly: GCF_036669915.1. NCBI lineage: Eukaryota > Metazoa > Cnidaria > Anthozoa > Scleractinia > Pocilloporidae > Pocillopora > Pocillopora verrucosa. The sequence continues at coordinate 19,752,228 of NC_089318.1, read as the reverse complement.
ATCATCCTGTTTAATTAATTGTGAACAATCGAACAACCCAACGTGACAGTGGACAGGTGGATAAGGACGTTTAGTGGTTACTATGACGAATTTTCTCCATTGAGGAAATTTCAGCAGTATTAAATGAGCGCGACAACGAGCTTTCATTGAGTATATCCAAAGCATTCACAGAAAGATTAAAGAAATATCTAACCAATTTCAAATTGATCATAAAGGCAGAGACAAAGGTATCTTCACTTTTTCTTGCAATTGTGAAATCTAGAACAAACGAAAGCTCCCTCAGCCTCAGGTCAAAATAAAGTGCGGTCGACATTACTACCAGTCGTAAAACTAGCTATGGTCCTTCTTTTAATTTACGTAGATGAACATTCAAAAGAAACTTATAATTTGAAACCATCCGGCTGAAATTAAGGTAACGGGAAATAGAAACGATATCCTTTATAATGTTGTACATCTAAGTGATACTTCTTCCAACAGAAAGAAGAAAATTTCTTATATCTATCTTGATAACTACACAAAGTCGAAGATCTAACTCGACTTCACTTGTGCGGCCTCTCTTGGTTTGGGGCTAGCCCCTAGTTATTGAGTGTATTTCTTCCAGGGAAGGCAGCTCAGCATCTGGAAGAAATAAAATTGGAGAAGTATCGGGTTGAAGATGAGTCGGGGTGTTACTAAACTGAGGATAAGCGGAACCATCAATTTTTTTTTTGGCAAAAAAGGAAAATATGTAAGGAAAAATAATAGCAAAAAAAATCACCTTAACACTGTTCAAAATTTCATTTTCGGGTATAAAAAATATTAGTTTTATTTATATATTTCCTTCTTTTAATGAAAATTAATGGTTCTGCTGGTTCCGGAGGTTCCGCGATCGACTGATCTGTAGTTTAGTAACACCAGATGAGTTGTTATGCTTTACAATGGACGGGACCACAAGTATTTGCGTGTTATCGTATCTTAGCTGGCGCAAATCAGAATAGGAGAGAAGCTTAAACGTCATAAACTTATCTGAGTTTACGGAGCTTTCTGGCGTACTTAATACTAAATAGACGATGAAAAAAGTCTGCTTATTTCTCAAGATATTTTCATAATGTTTTTGACATATTAGATTACCATGGCAACAAAACAGCCCCACTAAACCCTCAACTTTAGTTTTGGATCTATATTACCCAAAAAACGAATTCGGTAACCCCTTGAAAAAAAATGGGTTGCAATCAACATGACAGTATTCATTTCCTGCCAAGTTCCGAAAAAATCTGTACGCGATGAGCCACCTTAAATTCTCAAAAAAAAATCTGCTCTGAACTGTACAGTTTTATACATACCTGTACATAGTTCCCCTTGGAGCGGATTTTTTAGAATAAGTTCTCAAAAATATGGCATTTACCTCAATAATATTGTCCTTTGTAAAAGGGGTATCGAGGTCTCCCTTTGGCTTAATGTATCCTTTGAAAGGACGATCGTCAGGCACAATTATTTCTACTTCGTCTATAAAAGGACTGTGCTCGTCCAGCAGCCACAACTCTTCAGGATTCCCTTTTAGATTTTCTGGCATCCTCCTAAAGTCGGTAAAAGTACTTAAACCTATCGAGAGAAAAAATAGCCGGCAATAGATCAGAACGAATTACTTCACTAATTTTGCAAACTAAAGGACTATTTCGTTCTCTTGACGAAAATTATTTTCAGGAAATACTCCTGATGAAAGTGCTTAATCTTATTGAATTGAGCTATCGAATACAATAAAGTCACCAATAGAAATGAACAGACAACGAAAACAAATAGAGGCTTATCGATGGCGAAACTTAGACTACAACGGTTGCTGAAATAAACAATTTTCATTCTGAGAAATTAGGGAAAGTATGTTCTATTGCATATATGGTTGTTTTGTGACCGCTCTGATTGGTTAGTTATAGGGAATCACGGATTGTTTTATCGTCCTCTTTTGAATCTGCCATTTCGATTCAACACGTTGAAACCAGAAACATTTCAATATAGAAATTTTTTGCTTTAAAAATTGGTTTTATAGAAGATTTAGCTGTGTATCCATCTACTTCAGCTATTTAGAACTAACAAAAGTACATAAATATTACAAGACAAATTAAGCGCGCGCATACGAGGTTGTGAACATGACTTACATCGCCATTGGGTAAACAATTAAGAGAACGTTAACATCGAAACAAGTCTTAAATGTATGAAATTTTTTTAAATGTGAGGAACTCATTTTTTTTTTTTGGCAAGCAGTTAACTTGTTTTATCATTTTTCCGATACATGGGGTATTTATTACAGAAAAAACCTACGGTGATCTTTAAAATGTCAGCAGAAGTAAACTCCCATCAGATTGGCAAAATATGAAATAGTAATACCAAAATATGGCAAAATATCGCCCTCCGGAGAGTACCAAAAATCGCATCGAATGTCCTCTTCTCCTATCTCCCCTCTCATGAGCCTTTCGTAGTGATATGGATCGAGTGGCCTGATTTTCTGTTTGACACGTTCTCTAACTATGGCTTGTCGTCTCTTTCCCCTCCTGATGAATTTCTTTCCCCTCTCTATCTTTTTCCCGTAATTAAACAGGAACTTCTTTTCTTCCTCAAGGTCTACAAGAGTCCTTTCATTTCTAGCCATGCCAATTGGGACTTTGTAGATGAAGTGAACAAATCTGTTCGTAAGGATATATCTTCTATTTGAATATATAAACTTACAGATCTCGGTAATGACGTGCATGCACAGCGTGTTAATTTTAGTTACTAGCAAACATTTACCCCAGAAACTTAATATTCATGATATATTATTAATACTGTTGTTCTTCTGTTTCAAAATAGGGTTGGATTGAAAAGAAATACCTTTAATGAGTTCGCCACAAGAGGTGAGTGAGTAAACAAAATGTTTTGAAGCAGCGCTCTTTTTATGAGGAAAATTGGATTAAGAAAGTGCAAAATGTAAACGACAATTATCTCTTACAAAATTGCACATAGGAATTTATGAATACTTTACTACCTGTTGTAACAGGTCCAAATTATCCGGATAACGAGTTCAATTGGTCATGATGATATGTTATGTCTAAACCCTTATTGAATGTCAGAAAAAAATAATTGACCATGACAAATATTGCAGTTCTAAATTTTACGGTTCTTCAAGACTCTTCAAGACCCCTCCCGATAAATTTAAATCTCCTTATCTTTTTCCTGTAATCATTACAATATGGGCATTGTCATTGTTGACAGCTTTGAGGCTCTTTTGTTATAAGAACAAAGGTTTGAAAGAACCGACGCGTATCCGATTTCCGAGCGCGAGATTCAAAAACTTCGTTAATGACCTGAATGTGACAAAATCTTTCTTTCTCGGGATGGGCTTAGGGAGAAGTTGTCTAGAGCAACGGCAAACTTGCCGGGGGACGGAAGGGTAAATTTGTAACATGGAGAGCGGGCTGTCGGCTGTGTAAAGTTCTCTCCTTTTTCCCGCAAATAAACGCAGAATTTCGAGGTAGAGAAAGGACGACAGTTTGTATCTTAAAATACGAATGGAATATGCCACACAACTATCGTAAAAGAAATCGAAACTGAAGCGAAGGTACAAGTATTTTAAAGTATTTTTTCTGGCCTGTTGTAATGCGCGCCAAACAAGTTGCGAGAAAGCTGTCTGTCTCAAGCGAAGAATTAAAAAGCGTCATAACCAATTATATTTGAAATATCTACTGTTAGAGCGGTTTATTGTCATAATAATTGCCGAATGAATCCGAATCAAGCCGAGTAAAAGCTCGTGATACTAAAGAGAAAAGTCCCTAAGGATGGATAACAAAAGGCCCATTGTATTAAAAAATCCCAACCATAACAATAGGCAAAGTTTGATATGTTAAACAGAAATTGCTTTTCATCCTCAAGGTTTTACAAGAGTCCCTTCTTTTCTAGCCATATTGGGACTTTGTAGATGAAGATATATCCCTACCGTCATTACCGATCCGCAATCTCGGTAATGACGTGCATGCACAGCGTGTTATAAATACTTTACAACTTGTTGTAACAGGTGCAAATTATCCGGATAATGAGTTCAATTGGCCGTTACGACATGTTAGGTCTAAACCCCTATTGAACGTCAGAAAAAATAATTGATCAAGACAAATATTGCAGTTCAAAATTTTACAGTTCTTCAAGGATAAGCAAGGTAGGGGCAAACTAAACTCTTGCGCAATGATAATCGAATGAATTTTTACTTCCTTTTTGTCTCCCATTTTAGTTTGCGAGATAATTCATTGCTGAATTAGCAATTAGCGAGACTCATCCCACGTACTCACATTGACGTGTTCATGAAAATTTAATTAGAAATGTAAGAATGAAAGACCACCGTCCGTGGGAGATGCCAAACAAACTGCTACTGCCTGTCTTCAAGGTAAGGTAAGTTGGATTTCTGAGGCTATGATTAAATGTGTAACAGAAATATATAAATACCCAAATTGGACCTGAATGGACAAAGAAATATTTCTAGATTAGAGCTTTATTACAAGAAATACTAAATTTGCTACATTCCGGTGTTGTTTGAAAAATTCTGAAAGCTATACGATTCAGAACAAAATCTTCAGTTGAACAATACTTTAGTTTTTTAAGGGCAAATGAACATTATAAATAATAAAAAAAATTCATCTAATAAAACTAAAGTAATCATGAAATCTCGTAAACATGCATGAGGCCACATGGATATCAGAGAAATGAAGAGAGTATTGAAGGAATCTTTTTTCAGTGAAATCACCGAGATGTACTAAACGTTTCCAAAGAACAATGGAGAGAGGCACTTTGTATTTGCAGTTCGATAAGTACAGTAAATTCTTTTTCCATTGTTTTAATTGCAATGCTCACCAAATAGCTCTAAATTTTCCAAAGCTGCCATGTCAACCGTACGCCGAGGAATATTGGAGAACGAGTAATAACGCAGTTGAAGTTCAGTGATATAAACGATAGAAAGCAATTATCAAAAACAGGTACGGTGAAGAAAGCGTTGAAAAGCCGGATGAAACGTTTAGACCATTTAAAACCTAACAGTAAGGAATTCGATCCTCACTACTGATAAAGGGCTCGCTCTCGTTCTTAATTGTTTCTAAGAAGACATTGTGGTACAATACGGTGGCCCGTAAGGGACTTCAGAACCCAACCGTTTATTTTGAGATATATTTATGATATTTGTAACTTTTTGTCGCTATTTTTTTTCTTAAAACCATCTTTCCTTTTTTTTTTTTTCAAAACCCAGGTTTTTTTCCCCAAAACCCGATTTTTTAAATCACAAAAAGCCCAGATTTTTTTCCTAAACTCAGGTTTTTTTTTAACCAACACCCATGTTTTTTTCCCACAACCCAAGCTTTCGTTGTAAGGTTGACTTTCTCGTAAAACTCAGATTCTCCCTCTAAAATGCGAGTTATTTGTCAATTTCGTACTTCTCTGCTGAACGAATGCGGACTCATTCAAAAATGAACAAGATGGCCGCAACAATCAAGGTCGTTAACCTTGAACCTTTTTCGGTATTTGAATGGAGAACGGGAAAAAGAGTGCAATGACTTGCTGTCAGATACTCAAAACACGAAAGAAATAAAACATTCTCGAGAAAGTATCTCGTAAACGGGCCCCTTCTTCCTCCAAGGGCCTTTCCTCACTATCGGAAAAGTTGTTTATTCAGACAAATTTTCTGTCATCACCAACATTTTACAAGTGCGGATGGTTTTTCGCGACTTGAAAAATTTTGGCCGAAGCGAACAAATCTTCAAACGCACTGCCGACAAAATTTGTCTCGGTAAAAACTGGAGGAAATCGACTAAATAATCAAAACAGTGATAAACTTGTCGATCATTTGTCGTAAACGCTACGACAAACGTGTAATTGCACTGAAATCAGTTTACCAGAAAGGTACAAATTGTCTTTCGTCGCACAACTCGGGATTCTAAAATTTTCAAATTTTTCAATGCTTAGAAGTCGATTGTTTTCTAAATCAAGTATCCCTTAACATATTAAATTTTATTTACTCGAAAGGTCTTCCTCAATCCTAATGGACGAGAAAATCACTGTTTTCAGGGCAGGAACAAAGGATGGGCCTTCGTTTTCGTTTTCTAATGACCACGACGTTCGAGGTATGATAATGGTCAGGGCAGTGATGATACGCACGTAAATATATATCTGTGCATGGAAAGTGCCAAAAACGTGAAGACTCATGGAAAGCGTCATCAATGCTTTGACGCGTTTGCTTCATAGATACTGGCCGGCAGAACGACAGCTAAAAGCAAACCACAGGATTCAGATAGATGATTTTGAACCGAATGAATATTAAGACACCAATAATTGTTTTGACTACTTTGACAGCACTCAAAAACGTTGACCCGAAGAAGCATGAGCAAGGAACTATGAGACTTAATGACTTTGTGAGTACACATGCACATGATCACCGCAATTAGCTGCACGTACATGGTAAATGTTGAAGCCATCCATGCTTTCCTGAAAGAAAATAATCATCGTAAACAAAGATTTTCATTAATAATGGAAAACAATTTAATATCAACTACTGATATTCTCCTTTTAGGCCCTTGCTAAGCTTCTAAAAATTTCCAGGAAACCCCCTCTTCATTGCAACTCTCCGCTTCATGAAATTTAGAGTTACAGAAATATGGTTTAAAACTCAACCCTAAGTTTGTCGCACAAATTAACCATCAAGCGTCAAAGCCATCTCTCCTCCCGCTCTAAGAGACCCTTCTTATGAGAAATAACATTAGATTTTATTCCAGAAAAGAATGGGACTGTCCAACAACCACATGATGGCTGGATGATTACCGAGCCTAATCTGTACTTTCCTCTCAATCAAAGAGGAAAAACCACTGTTCGTCTGTTCAAAGCCGATATTTGGCCAAGTGACTTTGATGAACTAAAGGTGAAAAAGCATTTTAAGTTCCATGGAATATGCGTTGCTGAAGTGAGTTGTATGGAGGCCTCAGTACCTCCTTAATATTAAGTATAAAAAGAATACCTGCCATGTAATGTTATATTATGTTGCAGAAAAGGACATGGAAAATTGTGACGACAAATTGCCGCCATTGAGTGCCTTTAAAAACGGCTATCTAAGAGGGTGGCGTGAAATTGTTACTTGCACTCTCCTCTGCTAAACTTAAATTTCTCAATTTGCAGAGGAGTTCAGTGTCAAATTTTTGTTTAGCTCTAAAATCATGCTAAAACGATTATTCGCCTGAATCTTATTAATTATAGTAAAATAATATTTACTACCCCCTCTATTTTTTGTAAGTATACATCAAGCGGGATCATGACTTTTATCTTTTTCTTGAAAGGCCTAGCATTGTAGCATAAATTAGGAAAGATTCCTCATTATACTACCCCCTATACTCACTCACAATGAAATGAGGGCATGTGCATAATTATGTGTGAATCCATAAAATCTCTTCTATTCCTCTCAACTGCACAATTTACGTAATTTTTATCAAATTCATTCTGTTCCAGTGGAACGCCGTTCGATCTGACGAGGGGCTAACACTCGAGATGTTAGCTTTGAAACTCAAAGTGGCCAATTTACGCTATCAACTCAGTTGATAAAATTGAAAATACCCTGTCATTCTGTTCCAAACTCTTTCCTTTGCCATTTGTAACTATAGAGTAAAAGTAGAAGACAATTGAAGGAACAACTGGAATCACTGAATTGGAAAGAAATAAAACTCGAAACATGTGACGGTGGAATGTCCCTCATGGATTTCAGCACACTTGTGAGAGCCATTATGGTGTACATGAAAGACCATTACCCAACCACTCCTGATGAATACAACTTTCAAGCTGAATTAAAGGCCGCAAGTCATTGGTATTGGTATCCAAAGAGCAATAAAAATTCTGGCCATAAGGAAGAAGATTATACCTCGATAAAGCTTCCAGAACTTGTCTCTGGTCCCCACAAAGATAATCGTGTGAAAACAGCAGCACTGGAGACTTGTAAGAAATGGATCAGTGTCCTTAAAGAGTTAAAAATGGAATCATCGCCACACAAGAGATCTAAAAGGGTTAAAGAAGATGGGGAGTCTTCACCTGACGAGGATGAAAATGAAGAACGAATTTATGGTGTGTAACTTTTAAACAATGGCCTTAAAGTTTCAATCAAAAGAATAAATTTCTGTTAGTTCAACTTCATTTTAAGGGACCTGGTAAGCACATTATGCGTGACTTTTACCTTCGAAACAGAAAAATAAGTGGTAGCCAGCTAAAGCCAAATCCAAAGTGGTTGAGGTTCCAACAGTATTATCATTTTAAGAACAACCCAACTACACGAATTTTATGATATTGCTGTTGGCGGAGATAACTCGGTTGAATTCTTGGTTAGATGGTGTTTTGTACTCACTTAATGAAATATCCCTTTATTTTACATTATATTATTTCGGTTGTAATATGTGTATTGTTTGTTCAACTATTTATAGATCTCGAGGAAAGCATTTTTGATTTGAAGACATACTTTGATTTCAAAGGTAGGCTCCCCTATTTACCTTTTTCCAGTTAATCTTAATACCCTTGTCGAAAAATTAAGCAAGATATGTTTTTCTTCTGCAAAAATAAAACTACGAATTTCGTAAATTAAGAATAAGAACTTCAGCAATACTTTCATACAGTTTTTCAGTCGCCCCGCTTTGTATGTCTCTCAGTCTGCATATCTGTCATTCGATCACTCCGTCACACTGTCACTCTGTCATTCTTTCACTTTGTCACTTTGTCACTCTGTCACTCTGTCACTCTATGACTCTGTCATTCTGTCACTCTCTCATCCTTTCACTTTGATCCGTTAGTCAGTTTCTTAGTCTCTCGCCGCCTCAGTCTCTCAATCTTCCATAACGGTTGTCTGTCAGCCTGTCATTCCGCAGTCTGCCATTCTGTTTGACATTCTTTCAGTTTCTCCGCCATTTTGTAAATTTGACTGCCTGTCTGTCCATCTACCTATGTATCTCGTCCTCATGTCAAACTAGTTGTGCTTCCCCAAGTGCGTGCCCACCTCTGCGCGCCCTCCCTTTATCTAATTACAGTTTACTTTTTACATTTTAGACGATGAACTAAGCAAAAGTGGGACTAAAGCCACTGGGGAACATTCGTCAGTAAACAATTGTATGGCTTGTCCGAAAAGGTCGTCGGAAACCAAAGAAATTGCACGGCGGAAAATTGTACGTGTGAAGGTTAGGGGTCAAGTTATTTCCCAAACCAAGTGATTAACGTCATTAACCAGACTCCATTTCATCAAGTTCAATTAGGCACATAGTTTGATACATCTCTTAAGTACATGTGCAATGGCTTTTACATCAGTTTTTGCAAAATGTCGTGGATTTTGTTTTTTTTTCTTTTGCAAGTTTCTGTTATCATAATCAAATGACTTCTTTTTATAAATAATGGCAATAGGACTGAGTGGAGTCCAATTTGGTCTGTAACCATACTCGTATGATTACAGATCGAATTGGACGAAACAAAGTCTTATTACCAATTAATCTAAAAATTACAATTTCCGAGAAAATAAGAATAGCCCGGTTATGAAAGAAAGGGAAAATTTTCGCGAAAAGACCGACAAAGGAGGCGTAAATTGTCAATGGTTGTGATTGGTTGATTTAAACTACAACTTTGAATGTGATTGGCTTATTAAACTGTCCGATAAGAACTTAGCAAGTGAATAAGTGGACAATAGGAGTCTTTTAAACCAATCACAATCGAGGAAATTGTAATTTTTGTGATTAACATATGTATAGCTATATTTTCTAATTTTGAAAGTAATTTTTTTTTTAGTATAAAAGTCAAAGAAGTGCTTGAGGGATAATTTTTACGCAAACGTATCGTTTCTCTGTGGTTGGAGAGTAGTTCTTTAAGCATTTTTCATTTAAAATTCGTGTAGCGTCGAGATCTGAGCAGTATTTTTTGGAAGGTATTTTTCTGTAATGTAAGTAGAGTAATTATCAATTTTGTTGAAATTAATTTGGGAAGTTGGTTGTATTTTAAGTGATGTCATTACTGTTGATCTTATATTTAAAATACCTGTTTAAAAAATACTTTAATTATATTTATCATTGTGTGTACTGATAGTAGTAGAATTAACGATTTGTAAATGTTTATTATCATGATTAACAAATTTATAGCTATATTTTCTCATTTTTTATTGATTTTTTTTTTTAGTATGAAAGTCAAAGAAGTGGTTGAGTGATAATTTTTAAGGAAATACATCGTTTCTCTGGGGTTGGAGAGTGGTCCTTAGAGCATTTTTACCCAAAATTCGTGTAGCGTCGAGATCTGAGCAGCACTTTTTGAAAGATATTTTTTGTAACGTAAGTAGAGCAATGTTCAATTTTTTTTTAATTAAATTCGGGAATTTAAACGTATTTCGAGTGATGCCATTACTGTTGATCTTGAATTTGAAATACTTGTTTAAAAAAAACAACAAAAACAGCTTTGTAAAAAGCGTATTTTAAATGAGATTCATTATTGTTTGTACTGATAGTAGTACTAGAATTATTTCTGGTAACGATTTATAAATGTTACTTTTAAGAGAAACGGTTCTTTTTAATTTCAACCGTAACCAGCTCCTAACTTTAATTTGGAGGAGTTTGGATGTGTCACAATGAAATTCAACTTATTCCTCCAAAGTTTTCATAGTATTCCAATGATACCCCCTTATCGACAGTACATTTTCTATAGCCTTCCTCCCTCCCTCCTCCTCCCCCCCCCCCCCCCATTTTACACTCCGTTAGGATGCTTACACTAACGGGTGTGTCCTGTCCCGTGTTCACTCTTATTTTTCCCCTGTGGAGAGAAGGGAAAAGAGGGGACGATAGAAAGAGAGAAAAAGAGAAAGAGATGGGGAGGGGGGGGGGGCAAAGTGGAAAGGAGAACCACTTCCGACACGATGCCTGGGAAAGTGGAGGGTCACATATCAGACACTTACAGTTTGACATAAAAAGAAAAGTTGCAAGCTTTACTTCCAAGTGGAAATCTACCATAGGCATTGAAAAGTATATAAATTCTACTTAAGTACATATTTGAGAATTTTCTAATTGTACAAATCGATTCTGAGCACCACATTTTGGAAGAAATAATAGAGGTAATAAGAGACCAAACGAACGATATTGTATCTTGTCACTATGAATTATCACTTTTAAGCCAGAACGAAGTCAAAGTAGTCTTAGGTCCCTTGATTACCGTTGTCGTTCTATGCATGCTTCGTAGTTACAAGATCTAGTAAACACAAACATCCATGATGCGCAAAACATTTAATATATATACACTTATAAAATAAGTCTCACATATGGTTCACTTAGCGATGACGGCGTCAAATCCTTCAATAAACTACAATTCTGCTATTATGTACATTTAATCTTGTTACCTTAAAATTGAACTTTTACTACGGTAACATGAAAGAGTCTGCTTGTTTTGCTCCGAATCTTATACATTAATCATCTTGACATTTTCCTCTGTCCACAAATGGCGTAAATTCCCTTAGCTGATCCATTGAATTTTACTTTTACAATCTTCCATCGTTTCATGTTCCACAGAGTTTTCCCTTCAAATTTTACTTCATTAGCAAACTTTCTGATGTCAAGTCTCAGCAATAAGAGGACTTTTAAATTCTAAGATCTTCCTTGTCCGTCCTAATATCATCGGCCCACAAAATATTACCGGGCAGCTCTTGGGTTTGTTTGTTTGATTCGGTTTATGTTGTTTTTTTGTTTTTTTTTTCGTCTTTTGAGATATTCTGTTTCTTTGCTTATTTGTTTGTTTGTTGTTTTTTTTTTTGCGGTATATTTTTTAATTCGTTTACCAAATGATACTCACCGATGTTTTTTTTGAGGACTAGAGCCGCAAATGTTGATGTTTAAATTCATGTCATATTATTTCGCTTTTCAATATCCTCTTACGTTTCTAAGTACATCGAATCAGTTAGCGTTTTGTGATTTATTTTGACTTGACCTTTTGTTTTATATACATCATAAGCGAATAAAATAAATGAGCGCGAAACAAGCGTTTATTGAGTATATCCAAAGCATTTACAGATACATGAAAGAAATATTTGCACCAATAAAAAACTGATCATGAAGGCAGAGACAAAGATGTCTATCCTCTATAATGTAAAGGTTATCGTATCTTTGCTCGGTTTTGCCCAGAAGTGGAAGGGAAGAAAAGCATTGTTTCCTTGACCTGGCGATATTTGCACTGATTCACTTTTTCTTACAATTGTGAAATCTAGAATAAACGTAAGCTTCCTCAGCCTCAGGTCAAAATGAAGTGTGGTCGACAATACTACCATTCGTAACACTAGCTATAGCCCTTCTTTTAATTTACGTGGATCAACATTCACATGTCCTTTTTACTGTTGTACATCTAAGTGATATTTCTCTCTCCAGAAAGAAGAAAATTGTTTATGTCTGTCTTGATAACTACACAAAATCGGAGATCTAACTCTACTTCTCTTGTGCGGCTACTTTCGGTTTGGGGCTAGCCCAGTTAGTTATTCAGCGAATTTCTTCCAGGGAAGGCAGCTCAGCATCTGGAAGAAATAAAATTGGAAAAGTATCGGATTGGAGATGAGTCGGGGTGTTACTAAACTGAAGATAGGCGGAACCATCAATCATATCATATAAATCATATATTTAATGAAATAAAATAGAAATTAAAAGCACCTTAACAATGTCCAAAATTTCATTTCGGGTATAAAGAAGATTAATTTCCTTGATTTGTTTATTTACTTTTTAAAACTGAAAATTAATGTTTTCGCATGTTCCGCTGGTTCCGGAGGTTCCGCGGTCTATTGATCTGTAGTTTAGTATCACCAGATGAGTTGTTATGCTTTACTTTGGACGGGACCACAAGCATGTGTGTGTTATCGTATCTTAGCTAGTGCAAAGCATAATAGGAGAGAGCTTAAACGTCATAAACTTATCTGAGTAGACGAAGTATCTTGATAACTTTGATATTTTTCATAGTTTTTAGGACATATTAGATTACCATGGCGACAGTATTCATTTCCTGCTAAGTTCTGAATAAATCTATACTTAATGCGTCACCTTAAATTCTTAAAAAAAAAAAACTGTTCTAAACTGTATGTAAAATCTTTTTTGGAAAAAATTGCAGCGTTATACATACCTATTCATAGTTCCCTTTGGAACGGATTTTTTAAAATAAGCAATTAAAAACATGGGATTTACCTCAATAATATTGTCCTTTGTAAAAGGGGTATCGAGGTCTCTCTTTGGCTTAATGTATCCTTTGAAAGGACGATCATCAGGCACAACTATTTCTACTTCGTCTGGAAAAGGACTGTGCTCGTCCAGCTGCCACAACTCTTCAGGATTCCTTTTGAGATTTTCTGGCATCCTCCTAAAATCGGTAAAAGTACTTAAACCTATCGAGAGAAAAAAATAGCCAGCAAAGCCGGTGAACAAGACTTGCATCACCTATGAGTAAACAATTAAGAGAGCGTTAACACCAAAACAAGTCTTAAATGTACGAAATTTCACTAAATGTGAGGACTAAATGTGAGGAACGTGAGTTAAATGTGAGTTAAATAATTTTTCCGATACGTGGGGTATTTTTAGGAAAAAGACCTTATTACTAATCATCGAAAATCCCCACACTGATCTTTAGGATGTCTACAGAAGTAAACTCCCTTCAGACTGGCAAAATATGAAATAGTAGTACCTGGTAAATGTGGTAAAATATTGCCTCTGCCCTCCGGAGAGTACCAAAAATCGCATTGTATGTCCCATTCGCTTATCTTCCCTTCCATAAGCATTTCGTAGAGATTTGGATCGAACGGCTTGATTTTCTGTCTGATGCGCTTCCTAACAATAGCCTGTCGATTACAACCCCACCTGACGAATTTCAATCTCCTTATCTTTTTCCTGTAATTAAACAGGAACTGCTTTTCTTCTTCAAGGTTAACGAGCGTCCCTTCATTTCTAGCCATGTTGGAAATTTGTAGATGAAGATATGTATTTACCGATCATGCAGCTGCAATCTGGGTAATGACGAGCATGCTAGCTGACACTGTTTATCCCCAGAAACGTAGTATTTAGATTGAAAGACAAATTGAAACATAGCCTATGAAAATAATTGTCATTGTCAAGACAATTCAATTAGAAGTGAGAGAATAAAAGACAACCAAATCCAATGACTCAAATACATTCACTTTTCTATTGATTTGATTTCTCTGATATTCTCAGGTGATGAATTCCACAAAAAGCCGCTGCTGTAACTTACACTGCGTTTTAAAGTCAGACGAATAAATCATGTGAGGCTAGGTATGCTACGATAGTTAAGTTTTCCGAGCTTCCGCCAATCTACGGCATCATCAGGGATCGAGAAGCAGGTTTGAGCTAGTATCGTAATCGGCCTTTAAAATTGCTCTAGCTGCTCGGTTCTGTGATTTTGGTAATTTGTCGCTCAAATTATTACTTAAGCCGTCCCAAACAAGGCTGCAGTAGTTAAAGTGAGGTTTCGTTTATACTAGTATGGTAGTAGATTTTGAAATAAGAGGCCTGATACGTCTAAAGACACCTATCGCGGGAGATACCTTTCAACAAATTTAGTCAACCATTGTTAGACCAGGTCAGCCGATCGTCGTTACCTAATGATTGAACGTGATCAACTCTGCTGATAACTTGGTCTTGTAATTTTTTGCTTATATCATCATAGCTCTCGGCAAGAATTTTCTGGCGAGAGCCAATTACCATAAACTCAGTTTTCGCTACATTTAGGCTAAGCTTATCGGCAAAATATATTCTTGCGGGGAGAAGTTTGTGCTTAAGACTCCAAAGATACCAACCAATAAAATCGTATTGGGGAATATATAAATTAAATAAATATAAATTCTCATAAAACCTATAAGCTAATCAACGAACTAAGCTCGCGCAAATGTTGCAGAAATCGTAATGTCGACCAAATCAAAACTGATAAGGAAACTTTAAATTTTGCAACGGATATCATGGAGGTTTTCAATTTTTTTTTTTCACATCTGTCGGACCAAATCTAGGTAAATCGACTCTGGAAGCTATCTGCAACCCACTAATACAGCTTTTTCTTTAAAAGCCTCAACCGTCAGTACAGTGTGCGAGCTACTGAGTCAGCTTGACGAGAAAAATGCCGTGAGATTGGATATAGTCCCCTGTACACTCCTGAAATGAACTAATTCCATTCTTATAGGTGGTTTCTTACTTATTTGAACGTTGAAAATGACTGAAAATAATATATTACCATAAACTATTCAGCAAAAATTATGATAAGCCAGTTGTTCACTTCTTATTCCTTTGGCGGTCTTATCTTACAGGTGGAATTTCGGTCACCTTTTCCTTATTGTGGTCGTGAATTTGAAATGGAGACAGATCTTTTTACGTAAACTACAATTTGCGGCTAAATATTAGCATATTGCCATTATGTTGCAAAAAGGTGTTTGATTACGAAGGAAAATTACTTTATCTTGTAAAAATTGATCTCATACAGAAATTTCCTGAAAATAGCCCTCCTTATACTTTTAAGGTTAGAGATTGACAGCTCAGCAATCTGAACCTCCAGTTTTATCTAAACTATTAAAAAATATATCTACCAACAACCGACAACAACGGATAAAAACAAATAATTGATCGGAGTGATCGGAAGCCAGACTGGCAAGTTTTTGTTTAATTTTCTAAGTTATGAAAAAAGTTTGGCTGATTTGATGGCATTACTATTTGCTTCATTCCGCGCCTGTTTGTGTTGTTCCCACGTAGCAATATTATTTTCCCTGACAGCTGTGATCCATCAAAAAAACCGCGAATGCCTGTCTTCGCTTTAAGACTGATAAGTTGGATTTGCGAGGTTATGATAAAATGTGTAGCAGAAATGTATAATTACCCAAACTAGACCTGAATTGACAGAGAAATATTCCTGAAAATAACCCTCCTTATACTTTTAAGGTTAGAAATTGACAGCTCAGCAATCTAAACCTCCAGTTTTATCTAAACTATTAAAAAATATATCTACCAACAACCGACAACAACGGATAAAAACAAATAATTGATCGGAGTGATCGGAAGCCAGACTGGCAAGTTTTTGTTTAATTTTCTAAGTTATGAAAAAAGTTTGGCTGATTTGATGGCATTACTATTTGCTTCATTCCGCGCCTGTTTGTATTGTTCCCACGTAGCAATATTATTTTCCCTGACAGCTGTGATCCATCAAAAAAACCGCGAATGCCTGTCTTCGCTTTAAGACTGATAAGTTGGATTTGCGAGGCTATGATTAAATGTGTAGCAGAAATATATAGTCACCCAAATTCGACCTGAATTGACAGAGAAATATTTCAAGACTAGAGATTTATCATAGGAAGAGCTAAATTTGCTACATGGCACTGAGTATTTGTATTTGCTATATTGCTATGTGGCAGTATTTGTATTTGCTACATTGCTATATGGCACTTTTTGTATTTTCTACGTTGCTATATGGCACTTTTTGTATTTGTTATATTGATTCAATATGCGTGAATTGATTGAATATGCGTGGTGTTTAGGTAAAAAAAATTCAGAAAGCTATGTACGATTTAGAACAAAATCTTCAGTTGAACAATACTTAACGGTCTATAAGGAAAAATCAACTTCAGAAATAATAAAAAAAATTCACCGGTCCGAAGAATGGTCCGAAAGTGGCAAGACCTCACTTAGAATCAAGAATTTCAGTGTTCATTTTCCAGCCATGAATCGTTTTACGTTTTGAAATTAAGTATTGTTAGCTGTAAAACTAAATACGATTGACCTTTGCGGGTGTCTTCTGCAAAAATAATTATTTATATACTCACTTATATATACCCAGCTCTGCTACTACAGCATTAAGCACTTTATGCCAAGGTAGACTCTACTCCACATTTATATATATATGTATATTTAATGAAATAAAATGGAGACTAAGAGCGCCTTACCAATTTCCAAAATTTCATTTTCGGGTATAAAGAAAATTAATTTCATTGATTTGTTTATTTACTTTTTTAAATTGACAATTAATGATTCCGCATGTTCCGCTAGTTCCGGAGGTTCCGCGGTCTACTGATCTGTAGTTCAGTATCACCAGATGAGTTGGTATGCTTTACTTTGGACGTGACCACCAGCATGTGTGTGTTATCGTATCTTAGCTAGTGCAAAACATAATACTGAGGAAAGAGGACTAAATGTCATAAACTTATCTGAGTTTATGGAATTTCTGGCGTGAAAATCACTAACTAGACGAAGTATTTTGATAACTTTGATATTTTTCATAATTTTTAGGACACATTAGAATACCATGGCAACAGCATACATTTCCTGCTAAGTTCTGAACAAATTTGTCCGTAATGAGTCACCTTAAATTCTCAAAAATAAAACTGCTCTGAACTGTATGTAAAATCTTTTTTTGGAATAAATTGTAGTTTTATACATACCTATACAAGTTCCCTTTGAAACGGATTTTCTAAAATAAGCGGTCAAAAACATGGGATTTACCTCAATAATATTGTCCTTTGTAAACGGGGTATCGAGGTCTCTCCTTGGCCTGATGTATCCTTTGAAAGGACGATCCTCAAACACAACGATTTCTACTTCGTCCGGAAAAGGACTGTGTTCGTCCAGCTGCCACAACTCTTCAGGTTTCTCTTTTAGAGTGTTTGGCATCTTCCTTATATCAGTAAAAGTACTTAAACCTATCGAGGGATGAAATAGTAATAGATCAGAACGAATAACTACACTCATTTTGCAAACTAAAGGATTATTGTAGTTGTTTTGTTGCCGATTAAAAGTGCGCTTGGTTAATTATAGGGCATCACATATTATTTTAACGTCCTCTTTTAAATCTATCATTTCGATTCAACAAGTTGAGAGAAGTAATATTCCAATGTAGAAATGTCTTGCTTTAAAAATTGGTTTTATAGAAGATTTAGCTGATTATCCATCTACTTCAGCTATTTAGAACCAACAAAAATACACAAACATTACAAGACAAATTGAGCGCGCGCACACGAGGTTGTGGAAGTGACTTGCATTGCCTTTGGGTAAACAATTAAGAGAGCATTAATATCAAAAAAAGTCTTAAATGTACAAAATTTCACTAAATGTGAGGAACTCACTTTTTTAGCGAGCAGTTAGTTTAATCATTTTTCCGATACATGGGGTATTTTTTAGGAAAAAGACCTTACTGCCAACCATCGATAGTTCCTACGGTGATCTCTAGGATGTCTACAGAAGTAAACCACCTTCAGACTAACAAAATGATGACTGTTTACTCCCAGAAACTCAACATTTAGATAAAAAGACAAATTGCAAAATTTGAATGAAAATGAAAATAATTGTCATTGTCATGACAATTCAATTAGAAGTGAAAGAATGAAAGACAACCATCAAATCCAATAATTTAAATACATTCGCTTTCTATTAATCTGATTTCTCTGATATTCTCAGGTGATAAGTTCCACAAAAAGGCACTGCTGTAACTAACACTGCGTTTTAAAGTAAAAAAATCCAAAATGAATCATTTTTCCGATCTGTGGGGTATTTTTTAGGAAAAGACCTTACTAACAACCAATAATCCCCACTTCTGATTGAATTGTCATAACAATGACAATTATTTTCATAGGCTATGTTGCAATTTGTCTTTTAATCTAAATATAAGGTCTCTGGGGGTAAAAATCTAAGGATTCAAATAAATTGCTTTTCTATTGATCTGATTTCTCTGATATTCCCAGGTGATAGGTTCCACAAAAAGGCACCGCTGTAACTAACACTGCGTTTTAAAGTCTATGACAATTAAGTTTTCCGAGCTCCTGCCGATCTACGGCATCATCACGGATTGAGAAGCAGGTTTGAACTACTATCGTAATCGGCCTTTAAAATTGCTCTAGCTGCTCGGTTCTGCAAGCATTTAGTTTAATCATTTTTCCGGTACGTGGGGTATTTTTTTTTGGAAAAAGACCTTACTGCCAACCATCAATAATCCCTACGGTGATCTCCAGGATGTCTACAGAAGTAAACTCCCTTCAGACTGGCAAAATATGAAATAGTAATACATGTACCTGGTGAACATGGCAAAATATTGCCTCTGTCGTCCGAAGAGTACCAATAATCGTACGGTATCTTCTCTTCCCCTATCTCCCCTTTCATGAGCCTTTCGTAGAGATTTGGATCGAACGGTTTGATTTTCTGTTTGACATGTTTCCTAACAATGGCCTGTCGTTTACTACCCCTCCTAATGAATTTAAATCTCCTTATCATTTTCCTGTAATTAAACAGGAACTGCTTTTCTTCCTCAAGGTTTACGAGAGTCCCTTCATTCTTAGCCATGTTGGGAATTTGTAGATGAAGATATGTATTTACTGATCATGCAGCTGCAATCTCGGTAATGAGTACGTGCATCCTAGCTGACACTGTTTACCCCCAGAAACTTGACATTTAGATTAAAAGACAAATTGCAAAATTTAAATGAAAATGAAAATAATTGTCATTGTCATGACAATTCACTAGAAGTGAAAGAATAAAAGACAACCATCAAATCCATTGATTCAAATACATTCGCTTTTCTACTAATCTGATTTCTCGGATATTCTCAGGTGATAAGTTCCACAAAAAGGCACGCTGTAACTAACAGTGCGTTTTAAAGTCAGACGGATACATCATGTGAGGCCAGGTATGCTACGATAGTTAAGTTTTCCGAGCTTCCGCCGATCTACGGCATCATCAGGGATCGAGAAGCACGTTTGAGCTTGTATCGTAATCGGCCTTTAAAATTGCTCTAGCTGCTCGGTTCTGTGATTTTGGTAATTTGTCGCTCAAATTATTACTTAAGCCGTCCCAAACAAGGCTGCAGTAGTTAAAGTGAGGTTTCGTTTATACTAGTATGGTAGTAGATTTGGAAATAAGAGGCCTGATACGTCTAAAGACACCTATCGCGGGAGATACCTTTCAACAAATTTTGTCAACCATTGTTAGACCAGGTCAGCCGATCGTCGTTACCTAATGATTGAACGTGATCAACTCTGCTGATAACTTGGTCTTGTAATTTTTTGCTTATATCATCATAGCTCTCGGCAAGAATTTTCTGGCGAGAGCCAATTACCATAAACTCAGTTTTCGCTACATTTAGGCTAAGCTTATCGGCAAAATATATTCTTGCGGGGAGAAGTTTGTGCTTAAGACTCCAAAGATACCAACCTATAAAATCGTATTGGGGAATATATAAATTAAATAAATATAAATTCTCATAAAACCTGTAAGCTAATCAACGAACTAAGCTCGCGCAAATGTTGCAGAAATCGTAATGTCGACCAAATCAAAACTGATAAGGAAACTTTAAATTTTGCAACGGATATCATGGAGGTTTTCAATTTTTTTTTTCACATCTGTCGGACCAAATCTAGGTAAATCGACTCTGGAAGCTATCTGCAACCCACTAATACAGCTTTTTCTTTAAAAGCCTCAACCGTCAGTACAGTGTGCGAGCTACTGAGTCAGCTTGACGAGAAAAATGCCGTGAGATTGGATATAGTCCCCTGTACACTCCTGAAATGAACTAATTCCATTCTTATAGGTGGTTTCTTACTTATTTGAACGTTGAAAATGACTGAAAATAATATATTACCATAAACTATTCAGCAAAAATTATGATAAGCCAGTTGTTCACTTCTTATTCCTTTGGCGGTCTTATCTTACAGGTGGAATTTCGGTCACCTTTTCCTTATTGTGGTCGTGAATTTGAAATGGAGACAGATCTTTTTACGTAAACTACAATTTGCGGCTAAATATTGGCATATTGCCATTATGTTGCAAAAAGGTGTTTGATTACGAAGGAAAATTACTTTATCTTGTAAAAATTGATCTCATACAGAAATTTCCTGAAAATAGCCCTCCTTATACTTTTAAGGTTAGAGATTGACAGCTCAGCAATCTGAACCTCCAGTTTTATCTAAACTATTAAAAAATATATCTACCAACAACCGACAACAACGGATAAAAACAAATAATTGATCGGAGTGATCGGAAGCCAGACTGGCAAGTTTTTGTTTAATTTTCTAAGTTATGAAAAAAGTTTGGCTGATTTGATGGCATTACTATTTGCTTCATTCCGCGCCTGTTTGTGTTGTTCCCACGTAGCAATATTATTTTCCCTGACAGCTGTGATCCATCAAAAAAACCGCGAATGCCTGTCTTCGCTTTAAGACTGATAAGTTGGATTTGCGAGGTTATGATAAAATGTGTAGCAGAAATGTATAATTACCCAAACTAGACCTGAATTGACAGAGAAATATTCCTGAAAATAACCCTCCTTATACTTTTAAGGTTAGAAATTGACAGCTCAGCAATCTAAACCTCCAGTTTTATCTAAACTATTAAAAAATATATCTACCAACAACCGACAACAACGGATAAAAACAAATAATTGATCGGAGTGATCGGAAGCCAGACTGGCAAGTTTTTGTTTAATTTTCTAAGTTATGAAAAAAGTTTGGCTGATTTGATGGCATTACTATTTGCTTCATTCCGCGCCTGTTTGTATTGTTCCCACGTAGCAATATTATTTTCCCTGACAGCTGTGATCCATCAAAAAAACCGCGAATGCCTGTCTTCGCTTTAAGACTGATAAGTTGGATTTGCGAGGCTATGATTAAATGTGTAGCAGAAATATATAGTCACCCAAATTCGACCTGAATTGACAGAGAAATATTTCAAGACTAGAGATTTATCATAGGAAGAGCTAAATTTGCTACATGGCACTGAGTATTTTTATTTGCTATATTGCTATGTGGCAGTATTTGTATTTGCTACATTGCTATATGGCACTTTTTGTATTTTCTACGTTGCTATATGGCACTTTTTGTATTTGTTATATTGATTCAATATGCGTGAATTGATTGAATATGCGTGGTGTTTAGGTAAAAAAAATTCAGAAAGCTATGTACGATTTAGAACAAAATCTTCAGTTGAACAATACTTAACGGTCTATAAGGAAAAATCAACTTCAGAAATAATAAAAAAAATTCACCGGTCCGAAGAATGGTCCGAAAGTGGCAAGACCTCACTTAGAATCAAGAATTTCAGTGTTCATTTTCCAGCCATGAATCTTTTTACGTTTTGAAATTAAGTATTGTTAGCTGTAAAACTAAATACGATTGACCTTTGCGGGTGTCTTCTGCAAAAATAATTATTTAGTTTCAGCTTATCTAAACGTGAACCGAGTGGGGCGCGACAATTAGAAATGGACGATTTTTCTTTGGGCGAATGAATTGCATATCCAATATGACCGCACAAATAAAACTTCTGTACAGTTTTGATCCTGAAGGGTTGGTGTTCAAAGCCTTGAGTGGACTTTTTCTATATTCTTATTGGTTGCTTTGCAATTTATCTGTAAGGTTTCCCCACAATTATTTTTTAGGTTGGTATCTATTGAGTCCTAGGACCAAATTTCTCTCAGCAAGAACATATTTTGCGGGAAACTATCTTACAGTTACCCGTGACAGACCTTTGGTGACATTTTGCTGAACGGCAATTTTGATTTCAACCATTTTTTTTCCACTTTAAAGCGGCCTCAGCACGCCGCGGTTAATGGTTTCTGATCGAGTGCAAGAAGCGAAGATTGCCTAGACACGAGTCTCGTGTGTAGGAACGGATATACGTTCCGGTGAGATTCTCTCGCCACTCCGCTTCAAAGTTCTTTAATTCTTGTGCTAACAACTAGGCTTCTTTTTTTACCTTCAACCAAGGACTCTTCTCCTTTTTGCCTTTCCCCATTAACATTCTGGTTTTAAACGCAGATCTCCGCGTGCAACTGAACATCAGGAGATGTTTCAGGAGATGTTTCAGGAGATGTTTCAGGAGATGTTTCAGGAGATGTTTCAGGAGATGTTTCAGGAGATGTTTCAGGAGATGTTTCAGGAGATGTTTCAAAGACCAGAAGTCCTTTATATCAACATGTTAAAATTGGCTATACAAACTTCGACGAGCTTTAAGAGTTTTCTTGGCAATCATAATTAAAATTATAGTTAAAAAATTTCCAAAATCTTAGTCTTTGAAAGTGTACCGTATCCTTAAGGCTTAGAGGTCAATTGTTTTCCAAATCAAGTATCTGCTTGCGTACTTATTGGCTCGAAAGGTCTTCCTCAATCGGAATGAACGAGAAGCTCACTGTTTTCAGGGCAGGAACAAAGGATGGGCCTTCCTTTTCGTTTTCTGGTGACCACAGCGTACGAGGTATGATAATGATCAGGGCAGTGATGATACGAACGTAAAGATATATCTGTGCCTGGGAAGTGCCAAAAACGTGAAGAATTAAAAAAAAGCGTCATCAATACTTTGACGTGTTTTCTTCATAGATACAAGCAGAACGATAGCTAAAAGCAAACCACAGGGATTCAGATAGATGATTTTGAACCGAATGAATATTAAGACACCAATAATTGTTTTGAAGCAACTCCAACTGCTTTGACGGGAATGTATACACTAAATTGCAAAAAGGTTGACATGAAAAAGCGTGAGCAAGGAACGACGAGACCCAGTGACTTTACGAGTACACATGTACGCGATCAACACAATAAGTTGCATGTACATAGTAAATGATTGAAGCCACCAATGCTTTCCTTCAAGAAAACAATTATCGTAAACAAAGATTTTCATAATAACCAAAAACAAGAGAACAACAGCTGTTGATATTCTCTTGCTAGACCATTGCTAAGCTTCTAGAAATTTCCAGAAAAACCCCTCTTTATTAGAACTCTCCACTTCAAGAAATTAAAGATTAGAGAATTATGGTATCAAATACAAAAAAGAATTGATATAAAATCACACAAATTAACTGTCAAAGCCATCTCTCCTCCCGCTAAAAGAGACCCTTCTTATGAGAAATAACGTTGGATTTTATTACAGTAAAGAGTGGGGTTAGGCAACAAACACTTGGTGTGTGGATGGTTACCAAGTCTGATCTGTACTATCCTCTCAAGCAAGGAGAAAAAACCACTGTTCGTCTTTTCAAAGCCGATGTTTGGCCAAGTGACTTTGATGAACTAAAGGTGAAAAACCACTCCAAGTACAGTGGAATATGCCTTGCTGAAGTGAGTTGTATAGAGGCCTCAGTACCTCCTTGATATAAAGTATAAGAAGAATTTACCTGCCTTGTAATTTTATATTAGGTTGCAAAAAGGGACATAGAAAATTTTGACGACAAATTGCCGCTAAAGGTACTCTAACAACTCATTTAAGTACACTTGCCACAGCCGAGTGCCTAAAAAAACGATAATCTAAGAGGGCGGCGTACGAGAAATTCTTACCTGCACTCTCCTCTGCTAAACAAAAAATTCTCGATTTGCAGCGAGCTCAATTTCAAATTTTTGTTCAGCTCTCAAATGATGCTAAAATGGTCAATCACCTGCGGTTTAGTAATTATCGTTAGATAATGTTTACTACCCCCTTGGGTACGAATAATCTATTTTTTGTAAGTACGTTAAAAGGGATCTGATGACATTTATCTTTTTCTTGAAAGTGGTAACATAAATTGTAGCATAGATTAGGAATGATTCCTCATTATACTGACCCCTATCCTCTAATCCTCAAAGTGCAGAGAGGCCATAATTCTATGTGAATCCATAAAATCTCTTCTATTCGTCTCAACTGGGCAATTATCGTACTTTTTACTAGATCCATTCTGTTCCAATGAAAAGCTGTTCACTCTGACAAAGGGTTAACGCTCGAAACGTCAGCTTTGTAACTCTTTACAGTGGCCAATTTCCGAAATCAACTTCGTTGAAAAAACTAAATTACGGTTATGTTCCAGACTCTTTTATTTCCATCTAAAACTGTAGAGTGAAAGTACAAAACAATTGAAGGAACAACTGGAATCACTGGATTGGAAAGAAATAAAACCCGAAACATGTAACGGTGGAATGTCCCGCATGGATTTTAGCACACTCGTAAGAGCCGTTTTGGTGTACATGAAAGACCATTACCCAACCACACCTGATGAATACAACTTTCAAGCTGAATTAAAGGCCGCGAGTCATTGGTATTGGTATCCAAAGAGCAATGAAAATCCTGGCCACGAGGAAGAAGCTTGTACCTCGATAAAGCCTCCAGAACTTGTCTCTGGTCCCCACAAAGACAATCGTGTGAAAATAGCAGCACTGGAGACTTGCAGGAAATGGATCCGTGTCCTTGAAGGGTTAAAAAAGGAATCATCGCCAAACAAGAGATCTAAAAGGGTTAAAGAAGATGAGGATTCTTCACCTGACGAGGATGAAAATGAGGAACGCATTTATGGTATGTACCTTTTATACACTTACGTTAAGTTTAATTAAAAAGATTGGATTTCTGTTAATTCAGTTGCATTCCAAGGGTCCTGGTAAGCATATTATCCGTGACTTCTACCTCCGAAACAGAAAAATAAGTGGTAGCCAGCTGAAGCCAAATCGATAGTGCTTAAAGTGCTGATTTCTAACAGTATTATCATTTTACGAACAATGCAGCCACACGAATTTTATGATATTGCTGTTGGCGGAGATCACTCGGTCGAATTCTTGGTTAGATGGTGTTCTGTACTTACTTAATGAAATATTCCTTTATTTTACATGATCTTATTTCAGTCTTACTATGTTTATTAATTCTTCAACTATTTATAGATCTCGAGGAAAGCATTTTTGATTTGAAGACATACTTTGATTTCAAAGGTAGGTCCTCCTATTTACATTTTTCAAGTTAATCTAAATACCCTTGTCCAAAGAAATGGTTTTCTTCCACGAAAATAAAACTACAGATTTTGTCAACTAAGAATAAGAACTTCAGCAATACCGACAGACAGTTTTTCAGTCGCCCCACTTTGTGTCTCTCAGTCTGCATATCTACCATTCGATCACTCCGTCACACTGTTATTCTGTCATTCTGTCACTCTGTCATTATTTCACTTTATCACTGTGCCACTCTGTTATTCTGTCACTCCGTCACTCTGTAACTCTGTCACTCTGTCCCTCTTTTACTCTGTCACTCCGTCACTTTGTCACACTATCATTCTGTCACTCTGTCACTCTGTCACTCTGTCACTCTGTCACTCTGTCACTCTGTCACTCTGTCACTCTGTCACTCTGTCACTCTGTCACTCTGTCACTCTGTCACTCTGTCACTCTGTCACTCTGTCACTCTGTCACTCTGTCACTCTGTCACTCTGTCACTCTGTCACTCTGTCACTCTGTCACTCTGTCACTCTGTCACTCTGTCACTCTGTCACTCTGTCACTCTGTCACTCTGTCACTCTGTCACTCTGTCACTCTGTCACTCTGTCACTCTGTCACTCTGTCACTCTGTCACTCTGTCACTCTGTCACTCTGTCACTCTGTCACTCTGTCACTCTGTCACTCTGTCACTCTGTCACTCTGTCACTCTGTCACTCTGTCACTCTGTCACTCTGTCACTCTGTCACTCTGTCACTCTGTTAGTCTGTCACACTGTCATTCTGTCACTCTGTCACTCTGTCAATCTGTCACTCTGTCACTCTGTCACCATGTCACTCTGTCACTCTCTTATTCTCTCACCCTGCCACTCTGTCACCATGTCACTCTGTCACTCTGTCACTCTCTTACTCTCTCACTCTCTCACTCTGTAACTCCTTCACCCTTTTACTCTCTCACTCTCTCTTCCCCCTTCTCCCTTTCCCTCCCTCCCCACTCTCCCACTCTCTTATTCGCTCACTCTCTAACTGTGCCATTTTGCCAATCTGCAAGGTTATTGGCCCGTAAGTCTGATCAATTAGTCAGTCTTCTATTCTCTCGCTGCCTCAGTCTCTCAATCTTCCATAATGTTTGTCTGTCAGCCTGTCATTTCGTCAGTCTGCAAGTCTGTTTAACATTCTTTTGGTGTCTCTGCTATTTGTAAATTTGACTGTCTGTCTGTCCATCTACCAATGAATCTCGCACCTCTTCGTCTTTGTTTTTCGTTCTTCCTCATGTCAAACTGGTTGTGCTTGCCCAAGGGCGCGCCCTCCATCTATCTGATTTCAGTTTACGTTTTACATTTCAGACGATGAACTAAGCAAAAGTAGAACTAAAGTCACTGGGAAGCATTCGTCAGTAAAGAGTAAGATGGCTTGTCCGAAAAAGTCGTCGGAAACCAAAGAAATTGCACGGCGGAAAATTGTACGTGTGAAGGTTAGAGGTCAAGTTATTTCCCAAACCAAATGATTAACGTCGTTAACCAGACTCCATTTCATCAAGTTCAATTAGGCACATAGTTTGATACATCTCTTAAGTACACGTTGTTGTGGTTGTTTTTTTTGTAAGTTTCTGTTATCATATTCAAATGACTTCTTTCTATAAGTAAAGGCTATGGACTGACTGGAGTCCAATTTGGTATGTAATCATACGAGTTGTTAATCGAATTGGACGAACGAAGTCTTATTACCAATTTTTCTTAAGAATTACAATTTCCGAGAAAGTAAGAATAGCCAGGTTATGAAAGAAAGGGAAAATTTTCACTAAAAGACTGACAAAGGAGGCGTAGATTGTTTAATGGTTGTGATTTGTTGATTTAAACTACAACCTTGAATGTGATTGGCTTATTGAACTGTTCGATAACAAACTGTTTGATAAGAACTTGGCAAGTGAATAAGTGGATGATATGAGTTTTTTTAAACCAATTTCAATCGAGGAAATCGTAATTTTTATGAGTAACAAATTTATAGCTATATTTTCTTATTTTAATTTTTCATTTTGATTTTTATTTTTTTTACTTGCTTCGATCTTTTTTAAAATTCTATTTTTTCTTTATTTCATTTGGAAATCTTCCATAGGCATCGAAAATGTATATAAACTCTACTTAAGTACATATCTAAGCAATTTCTAATTGTACAAATCGATTCCGAGAACCATATTTTGGAAGAATCTCTTAGCAAAAAAATAGTGGTATGTACTTTTAAGCATTCCTATAAATGAGGGGAACTCCGATGTTCTCAAATAAGAGACCAAACGAACGATATTGTATCTTGTCAATATGAATCATCACTTTTAAGTCAAAAAGGGGTCAAAGTAGTCCATGATGCGCAAAACATTTAAAATATGTACACTTATAAAATAAATTTCACATATGGTTCACCAAGCGATCATGGGGTCAAATCCTTTAATAAACTACAACTCTGCTATCATATACATATAATCTTGTTACCTTAAAATTGAGTTTTTTCGCTGACGTGATTATACTTTTACCACCGTAACATAAGAGTCTGCTTGTTTTGCTCCGAATATTATACATTAATCATTTCGACGTTTTCCTCTGTCCATCAAGGGCGTAAATTGTCTTACCTGATCCATTGAATTTTATTTTGCAATCTTCCATCGTTACGCGTTCCACAGAGTTTTCCTTAGAAATTTCCTTCATTAGCAACCTTCCTCATGATAAGTCTCAGCAATAAGAGGACTCTTAGATTCTAAGATCTTTGTCTGTCCTTAAATCGCTGACATGATTAATAAACTTTTACCACCACAACATAAAAGAGTCTGCTTATTTTGTTCCATGCTTATTTACTCACCTATCTAGACATTTTGCTCTGTCCACCGAGGGCGTAAATTCCTTGAACTGAGTCAATGAACTTTACTTTATAATCTTCCATCGCTTCGCGTTCCACAGAGTTTTCCTGACAGATTTTCTCCCTTAGCAAACTTACTGATGTCAAGTCTCAGCAATTAGAGGACTCTTAAGTTACTCTTAGATCCTAAGATCTTCTTGGTTCGTCCTTGCATTATCGGTTAACAAAAAATTACCGGGCAGCCTTTGGGTTTGTATATTTGATTCGGTTTTTTTTTTTTTTTTTGGTTTTCTTTTCAGTCTTTGAGGTTTTCGTTTGTTTGTTTGGTGTTTTTATTTTGCGGCATATTTTTTAATTCGTCTACCAAATGACACCTGCGATTTCTGTTTTTATGTTGACTCATACGAGCTAGTAACATCATTTCGCTGATTTAAATAACAAAGCACGCGTCAAGCATCATATCGAGTTGATCTCGCTCTGTTGTAATGTATGCGATCTTTGCTTTAAGCAGGCTACTAGCTGATTCTAGCTCCTCAGGGGCCTAAGAATGAAACTAATTACATTAAACCAGAATACCTCCAAAATCGAAAGAGCAATTGCTCATTTCTTTCCTGATTGAAACGTGAAATAGTAGATCCAAAGCCACCACCCTTGTGAAGGTCTTCCAAAGAGCACGGTTTCTGTCTAGTGGGTTTTCCACAAGTTATTTCTGGCATTTCCTCCAAGGAAGGCACCCAAGCATCTAAAGGAAACAGGATGGGAAAGTTATTAGGTTGAAGACGAAATATGCTTTGCATTAAACGGGAACAGATCGATGCATGGGTGGTTTAACTTATCTTGGCTATCGTAAAACAGAACAGTAACAAAGCTGAAAAATATGCCTCAACGAAATCATTTCAGTGGAAAAGTTGAATTTGATGTGCACAAAATAAAAAAAAAGCAAAAATTACCACGAAACCTTAAGAGGACCTATTATACTCTTTGGGTTAGGAATTATAAAACTGGGCCAACTGACTTCGAAATGGCATGAGGGAATTTGAAACGTGATGTCAATTAGTCTTGACTGTTTGTCAGAGCATGTGGAAAAACGCATTTATTTGAATAGGAGAATTTTTTGCAGATTACCCGACTGATTTTCTATTGCTAAGAACCCCCCTCTTTAAGGTCAAACCTCTTTAGAGCAAGGAAATTTGTAAAAAGCCCTTTGAAACCTTATGGGCCCGAGGAAAATCAAGGATTGATTTCAGGCGTACTCTCAAAGTTTGCACATGACAAGGGCAGAGTTCGCTAAGCTATCTAACGATTGTATAATTTTACCACTGTCTACCGGGTGGAAATACTAAATCGATAGTATCCGTAAACAAAGGGTCTGTTTCGGCTTCGTAAGCCCCAAGATACTTATAAACAGACACTATAAATCAGCAAAATTTCCAGAAGCCGGATCACGAGAGAAACCAATAGCATTTAACTCAGACGACGCGCGCTCAGCCAATCAGGATCGAGTAATCAAATGCCTCCTGATTCAGCAATCAGCATTCAGAAATTTTGCCCATATGTGGGGCAGTTATTCAAACCAAACGTTCAAGAGCTCTACATTGATGTGTTTTCCCTAGCATAATATTAGCACGACCTCTACTTCTCAACCTTTGAAACATATACGAAGCTTTGATACCCAGGATCAAACAACACAACAGCTGATCAATGAGGACCTATGAGGGAATACCGTCTAACAGCTGGAATAATAATGAGGATCGAAATGAATCCGTGTGCCTTAGTGCCAACCGATGTTCAATTGTAAAGGAAAATGAAACACAAATTTTATTTCCGTTTTTCGTTTTTTTTTCTGCCGGGAAGGAAACGGAATTCAAATTCACCTTATGCTCTCCGTTTTTTTTTTTTTTTTTTTTTGTAACTTTTAAAAAAACGGATTTTAATTTTCTTTTTCGTTTTTCGTTTTCGTATGGAATTTTGAAAACGGAGTACAAGTCGTTTTGCGTTTTTCGTTTTCGGCCAATGGCAGTAAAACTGACAATCTTTGTTTAAGCGGGAATATTTAGGAAACTAAGATGGCGGCGTTAGAAAACTTATCGAAAAGAAACCTACCTACGAGGAGCTTGTCACTGAAATCAGGGCTTGATATCCGAATCTAAAGGGCTGCAGTTTACGAAGCGTAAAAAGGTTCTGTGATCACCAGGGAATAAGGAAAAGAATGCCAGTTTCGGATGAAGCGCTTAAGTGCCGCTCTCGCTAAGAGCGCTCCTCTCGACTTCCCGTCGGAAAAAAGTTTTTTTAATTTTTTGCCCATGAAAAGGATCTAGGGCACATGTTTCAAAGATAGTTTAGTTGTTCTAAAATTCTTTTATTTTACGTCACCACAAGCCAAAATTGATTTTTGGTTAGACCACCCGTGTGGACAGCGATCGAAAGTGTAAATTTCATATTTTGCCCAGCGCGCAGCGACTGCTATAATATAGCTCACGGAATTCTATCTTGCTACAAGTTACAAGGTGCCTTCATTTTGTTCACAGACAAAATATGGAAAATTCAGCTGAAATATTTTTCATACAAGCGTGATCAGAGGAGAGCCTTCTCTGATCTTAATTTGCATATCAAAACTCACTAATTTGTACGAAAGAATTCTCAAAATTCAGGCGTAAATCGGGCTAAAAAAGCATATCAGTGTATAGCTTATACACCAATGAGGTCACCGATTGCCTTAAACCCGCGGGTATATTTGTAGCTTTCATCCACCAACATCTTAAAAACAACGCAAATCCATGTGTTTGCCAAATTGCGCTCGCGTCATTGATAATTTGTATAATTCTAAAACTCGACGAAGATCTCCTTTTGACCGTTCAAACTTCGTTTGTTTATCTTCTACGTTGAGGATCATCTTATGATTTCAGGTTTTCTTAACAACTGAATTGAGAATAGATGTCCTAAAACGTTGCGTAAACGTGATCGGTTGTAACGCTTGCGCGCTTGCCTGACTTACAAAGTAATCAAAGGTGATCGGAAGGCGCCTTCTCGATAATCTTCGTTGAAATATCAGGTCATGAATTACGCACAGTGTGGAGAAGATCAAGATTAAAGAATAGCGTTTGGCACTCTAGTCATTACAGACATATCGCGTGGCTTAAAAGGACACACAAACAAGTTGAAATACGTTACAGTGTTCTTTACAAAACAACATGCATACACTCTGAAAGAATTCTTATAATTTCTACCGAGATTTTGCACACGGAATGCGATGAACTAGCCCTCCTTCCTAAAAATTTATTTCAATGATTAATGATTTTACGCTGTTATGGACCACAATGGTTTTGCGCAGATAGACTTGATATTTCATCGAAAATTATCGAGAAGGCACCTTCCGATCACCTTTGTTTACTTTGTAAGTCACGCAAGTCTATCTGCACAAAACTTTTTTACGCTTCGTAAACTACAGCCCTTTAGATTCGGATATCAAGCCCTGATTTCAGTGACAAGCTCCTCGTAAGTATGTTTCTTTTCGATAAGAAACCGGCAGGCAAAGTCTTTATGTACGACATTTTCTAACGCCGCCATCTTAATTTCCTAAATCTTCCCGCTTAAACAAAGATTGTCAGTTTCAATGCCATAAACCGAAAACAAAAAACCAAAAACGAATCGTAATCCATTTTCCAAATTCCATACGAAAACGAAAAACGAAAAAGGAAATTAAAATCCGTTTCTTCAAAAGTTAAACCTTGAATCTATCACGTGACGAAATACTTATAAAATAGCCTAATAGAAATTTAAAGCAGAATCTCAAAATCTACTTAATTCAGAAAAGACTTCGAACGACAAACCTCGTAAACCTGCATCTAGATCGTCGGGCGATAACACCCACTGGACCTACTGGTTATCCATTTCTGGAAAGTATTTTTCTGATATTTGATCATAGTTAAATAGAAAAAATTATATTTTGACCCGTGGATGGTAAATAGTTGAAGATATGAACCTCACATTAGTGTGCATGATTTAATAATATTTAATAATGAACGTTAAAACGGAAGTTTAAGAAATTCTTGGTGACGTTGTCTAGAAATATGTTTCTTAAATTTCTGCCTTAGCAATCATCATATCAATTAAATATCATGCACACTTCGGCAACGATAGTTTACCCTTTATCTAAGACATCTGGTATAATGAATTGGTTATGTCTTACGTGAAAATCGTATCTTAGGCTCTCTTCCTTGATCTCTCCTGCAATCAACTTTTCTTAACAATCGTCGTCACGCGGCTTTATCTTGTTCTTGACAGCTCTCCTGACAATAGCCATTCGTTCATAGCCACATCTTATAAATTGACACCCCTTTGATATCTTTTGCCCATAGTTAAACAAAAAACGTTCTCCTACTTAAAGGAGTGTGAGGATTTGTCTATTTCTTGCTATGATGTAATAGATAAGTTTGAATCAGTTTTCAGTGATGCAGCTGCAACAAACCTTGAATCTATTATGTGACGAAATACTAATAAAAAGCCCGACAGAAATTTAAAGCAGAATCTCGAAACATATTTAATATAGAAAATAGAGGAAGCCTGACAAAGCCAGGCTTAAACAAACTTCGCACACCTGTTTTTAGATCGTCGGGCGATAACACCAACTGAACAGGGTTGTCCAGAATTATCCAGGTTATCCCAGAGGTTGGCATGGAAACTAGCGAACTTTTAAAACGCGCGTGCTGAGCTATATTCCTGCTTAGAAAATTATTTCCTAGCAGTCCCGATGCCGCCATAGCAATGAACAGCTTGTTATTCAAGTTTGTAAATAGTTTAAGGTTTATCCCGATCACCGTACGTTTCTCAATATTGTATTATTGTATTATCCATTTCCATAGAGGTACTTTTCTAATACTTGATGATAGTTAGATGAAAAATATTTATAATTTGACCCGTGGATGGTAAATAAGTGAAGATACGAACCTCACAGAAGAGCAGAAAGAAATTGTAAAAAGAAGCCTCGTTTATTTTTCAGCCTTCTTGTCTTCCCTTTAATCGGGAGTGTAATTTTGGTCGAAAGATGGTAGATCGAATGAATGAATTACTTTTGGCACGGCAAAAAGAGAATTATTTTCCGTCGGGCCAACCATTCTCAATGTTTTCACCGTGGTTGCACGATGTTATTTCCCAGAGGTTGGCAAGGAAACTAGAAAACCATTTAAAATGCCGCCGCAGAAGTGATCAGATTGTTATTCCAGTTTATACTTAGTTAAAGGTTCGTCCCAATTACCGCGTACCGTTCTCAATGTTTTTATTCTGATTACATAATGTTATTTCCCAGAGGACGGCAAGGAAACAAGAAAACTGTTAAAATGCACGTATTTTCCTGCTTAGAAAATTATTTCCTAGCAGTCTCGATGCTGCCACAGCAATGATCAGCTCATTATTCAAGTTTGTAATCAGAGGTCGGCAAGGAAACTAGAAGACCTTTTAAAACGCGCACATTAAGTTATTGTCCTTCCTAGAAAATTATTTCCTAGCAGGCTCGATGCCGCCGCAGAAGTAATCAGATTTTTATTAAATTTTATACTTAGTTCAAGGTTTATCCCGATCACCGTGCTGTTCTCAATGTTTTTACTCTGATTGCGTGATGTTATTTCCCAGAGGTCGGCAAGGAAATCAGAACTTGAAACTTTTAAAAGATAGGCAGCCAGGTCTGCCGGGTACGCTAACCCCTTTCAGCCGGTTCGCGTTCATGTTACAAAAGATTAAATTAGCAAAAAAATAGCGACGCACGTGTGTTTTAAATCTTCCCAAATTTCTTAGCCGTCCTATACAGAACTAAAACGTTGGCGCACCAACTACGTCCTCTTCGCAATGAAACCTCGACAGCAATTAAATAAGGTTTTACTTTGAACTCATCAATACATTCACATGTTATGCCGAAATGACGACGCTGCGCCTACAGACCACACGTCGCTGTAGTAACATCTTAAACTCTCTAATTGCAAGCGCACATCTTATAGATTGACATCCCTTTCATGTATCTCTTGCCCATAAATAAACAAAAAACGCTCTGCTACTTAAAGGAGTGTGAGGATTTGTCTATTTCTTGCCATGATGTAATAGATAAGTTTGAATCAGTTTTTAGTCATGCAGCTGCAATACACCCTGAATTAATCACGTGACGAAATACTAATAAAAAGCCCGATAGAAATTTAAAGCAGAATCTCAAAATATATTTAATTCAGGAAAAAGAAGAAGCCGGAAAAACCAGGTTTAAACAAACTTTGCACACCTGCTTCTAGATAATCGGGCGATAACACTAACTGAACAGGGTTATCTAGAACTATTCAGGTTATACCACAGGTCGGTAAAGAAACTAGTAAACTTTTAAAACGCACATGCTGAGCTATTTTCCTGCTAAGAAAATTATATATGGTCTCCTTTTTACTCAAGTTTGTAATTGGTTTAAGGTTTATCACGCACTATTGTGTTATTGTATTATTGTATTATCCATTTCCGTGGAGGTATTTTTCTAATACTTGATGATAGTTAGATGTAGTGAAGATATGAACCTCACAGAAGAACAGAGAGAAATTGCAAAAAGAAGCCTCATTCATTTTTCAGCCTTCTTATCTTCTTTTTAATTGGGAGTGCAATTTCAGTCGAAAGATGGTGGATCGAATAAATGAATTACTTTTGGCACGGCAAATGTGAGGGCGTTAAGATCCATATTAGAAATTAGAATTATTCGCCGTGGGGCCTTCCATTCTCAATGTTTTCACTGTGGTTGCATGATGTTATTTCCTAGAGGTCGGCAAGGAAACTAGAAAACTTTTAAAACGTGCGCACTAAGCTATTGTCCTGCCTATAAAATTATTTCCTAGCAGGCTCGATGCCGCCGCAGAAGTGATCAGATTGTTATTCAAGTTTATACTTAGTTCAAAGTTCATCTCAATTACCATACCGTTCTCAATGTTTTTATTCTGATTGCATGATTTTATTTCCCAGAGGTTGGCAAGGAAACCAGAACTTGAAACCTTTTAAAACGCATCTGCTGTGTTATTTTCCTGCTCAGAAAATTATTTCCTAGCATCTCAATTTTGCAGCAGTGATGATCAGCTTGTCATTCAAGTTTGTGATTAGCTAGAGGTTCGTCACGACCATCGTACCGTTCTCGATTTTTTTCGGAATCTAAAAATGGAATGCGCCCCAAATATTTATTCGTTAAGTTTCCAAATTCAAGTACACAAATGAACTCAAGATAACAAGCTGAGGTGAGTCCAATTTATTTCGCTAAAAGCCCAGTAGCCGGACTCGGTTTTAAATATGAGGCTGCGCTCACTCTTGGTGCTCCACCACGGTGCCCGATTACTATTCTTGATGGCTTCCAATGTGAACACAGCTTGGTTTTCATGTGCCTGCCCCAGAATTTGGGCACCGTGCACGTGCCTGAGCACCATTTTGTGCCAGTGCCCTGACACTAATGCTCGGGCACCAAGTGTATACGCAGCCTAAATGCCCGGCAGTTGGGCACGGTGTCAAATAGTCTAAATGCCTGGCAGTTGGAAATTTTCACGCGAACGTAAACCCACCATTCTCCATGTTGGGAATTAAACGAGCTCAGAGAATTTACCCACTAACTTAGAAGAATTTGGTCCATGTTTAGCGTGCGTATATCGAGTTATGGATGCACGTGGGAAGTTTGGAGAGCAAGAAAGAAGCGTGAGAGTTGCTCGAGACGCAGCCGAGAGCAAGTCTAGCTTCTTGCCCACGCACTATAATATAAAACATGTTATATCCCGATCGCACCTCGCGGCAAAACCAAAAAGCCCACGGCAATATCAAAAGACTCACAGCAAAACCAAGAGGCTCACCGAATGATTTCTTCATGTCTAGAGAGATTGTGAAAATTTGTCTTCAATATTATTATAAGTTTTTTTGCAACACAAATACGATGACTGTTGAGGGGAGGGAGAGTTGGAACTCTGGGGGAAGGGGAATGTTGTTGGTTATTAATACATGTAAATAAAATACTCCTCAAATGTTAAAATCCATCCTGCTGTGGTGATGTCGGGAATAGGATGTTATCATTCATGAAATGATGATTGATGGGCCCTTTTCTAGAATTTCGGGAGAAAATCAATATTTAATCGCGTGCACTGTAGGTGTACGCGATTAGTGTATTAGTGTATTAGATTAGTGTAGGTGTACACTATTTTTACCCTATAGTTTCTTTTTTTTGTAGGTGCTACTACAGATACGCTGGTCGCCACGCTTTTTAAACACTGTCTGCAATGGATGTCAACAATGAAATATGTGATAGAGCTTTTCCCAAGGTGGGCTTCTTCCTTTCCAAGCATCTAAAGCTTTATCTAGTTATCGTCGTCTGTGGATTCTTTGTTGTAGGTAAGTTCCCGTGTACTTTTGTCAGTAATAAGATTAGGTTTACGATACGTTTTCACAGAAGATTTTTGATAAAGTGATTAAATTGTTATAAAGAAGGGTCGGAGTATTTTTTTTTCTGTAGTTAACATTAACATAGAAGTTTCCGGTCTTGAGCGGAAACACCGAAAAGGAGGGTGCCACTGAGCTTTGATTTAAATTTTATCCAATTTCTTTAGCTGAAATCTTACACTTTTTTCACGATGTAATATTTGCCCTTACAATCGCTTAACAGTCGGAACAACAGAGGTTACGGGTAAAACATATATACGAATTAGTTCCTGTCTTTGTAAGACCGTAATAACACAGAACTCAGTAGATTCAAAGTGTTGTTCGGCCGTGAGCACGTTCAGTTTTTAAGGGAGAATCCAACAGTCACGAAACGCGATAAATATTCAATTGTGTAAAACACCAAGAACAGAAACGGAGTTTAGCAAGAATCTTTTCGATCGAACATAAATTCAAGTTTGAACACGAAAATTGATCGACTTAGTTCAGCGAGGTTTTTTCTCTGTCTGCTCCTATTCAACAAAGGTTTACAGTTATGTTTTCCTACTGGAGTTTAAGGAAAAATGGAGACGGACAGCGAGAGACTTTGGCATTGAAAATAGTTTTAGCCCACCCATGAGATAATA
Organism: Pocillopora verrucosa; assembly: GCF_036669915.1. NCBI lineage: Eukaryota > Metazoa > Cnidaria > Anthozoa > Scleractinia > Pocilloporidae > Pocillopora > Pocillopora verrucosa. The sequence continues at coordinate 19,714,657 of NC_089318.1, read as the reverse complement.
AATCAAATGTATTTCAGATAATGTATTTTTCGTTTCAAGATAGCTGTGGTGTTCGCACGCGTTCTCGTATAGTCGGAGGCTACCAAGCTGCTCCTCATTCTTGGCCTTGGCAGGTCATGCTTATGACCTCTGATTCGCGTGAGCCTTTCTGCGGAGGAACGTTATTGAGTGAAGTTTGGATCACCACTGCAAGCCACTGTTTGGACCATTTGATTGAAAAAGATGTTATAGTAAGGTTAGAAAAGTTATATGTCGAATGCTGTAACAAGTGATATTTAACATTCGTTCGATCCAACATTTTCTTTGGCTCGTAGAAAACTCTTATTCTCTAAATGTAAACGAAAGGACATGTAGTGTTTTGCCAAGTTAGTGAAACTGTGAAGTTCAGGACTGTGCACTATAAAAGAATTCATGGTTGCCCCATCAACAATGGATTGAAATGCATACGTTGTCGTGTACAACCGTCAGGGTTTTCGCAATCGAAATCATTAACATTCGTTATTTTTCCCTTTCATGCACTAAAACGGTAAAGGAAAGCGATGATGTTTTCTCGGTAGAGATTGATATGAAACTTGTGAAAAAATAAATAAATATATATTATTTACCGTAATTATTTGTCATTTAGAGCAGGTGCACACCACCGAACCAAGCTGAATAAGTGGGTGCAAGACTTAAAAGTGCGACAGATTATCGACACTCGAAGTACGACGATCCCGTTATGTTCGCAAATGATGTGGCCTTGCTCCTGCTGGACCGACCAGCCCAGATAAACAGTGCAGTCCGCCCAATTTGTTTGCCTGGAAAGAATGACTGACCGAGAACAGATTGCACGGTGACCGGTTGGGGTCGTCTAGATGATTTTGGTCGTCGTCCAGACTACCTTATGCAAGTAAATACACCATTTAAAGATGAACATGTATTGCTTTTAATACGAATTAAAAGTTCAAAAATAAAAGCATATTTTCGAATGCAGTACATCTTCACCGTTCAGGCAAGCGGAAAGCAAACAACTGTTCATTTTAAGCATAATTACAACAATGTCGAAAAGCAGTCTTGATAGACTCAGTCGCGCAAACTTTTAGCCGCGTTTGGTGAGACGTTAACCTAAAGGCACAGGTTTCCTTTTCTTTCTTTTTTTATCTTTTTGTCAGGTGACCGTTCCAGTCGTGCCCTATTCCACATGCCGAGAGATCTATTCAGGAGAGGTCCACGAAAGTATGCTGTGTGGAGGACATCTAGCAGGCGAAAAAGATGCTTGTACAGGCGATAGCGGCGGACCATACGTTTGCGAGCACCAAAACAGCATTTGGAAACTAGAAGGAATTGTCAGCTGGGGTTACGGCTGTGGACGGGAGGACAACCCTGGAGTTTATACCAATGTCTCTCACGTACGTGAGTGGATAAAAAATGTGTCAGGCATATGATACCATCGACGAATAGCCACTATGAATGATTTTATGGCTTTTGATTGGTTGACTCTTATAGACAATACTTAAAAAAAAAAAAAAAAACAGGAGAGATGAAAAGAAAAAAACAGGTCTATATTTCACATTTCGTTATTACACAATTTGTAACTGGACTCTACTTCTCTACCTAAATGCGATGGACGATTTGCTTTGAGTGAAATAGGGTCAGAGGACTACACCTACAAAAATTACAACGTGTTACCCAAAAACTGATATTTTTCCTTTATAGTGTAATAGGAATCGTATCTTCATAGTTTGTATTTTGAAAAACAAAGGGCGGGGAGGCCTTTGTTCTTTGACTACTTGATATACCTACGTTTTCATCCAGTTATGAATTCTGAAACATGGGTGAGCTAGAGCAGCCTTGCGACGAAAAAAAATTCGATATCTTTTATTATATTTTACACTTAATTGTACTACAATAAAGAAGAGGGGACACGAAATTGCTCATTTCTCTTTTGATAGAAACTTGAAATAGTAAATCCAAAGCCACCACTCTTGTGAAAGTCTTTCAAAGAGCACGGTCTCAGTTTGGTGGGTTTTCCACAAGTTGTTTAGGGCATTTCCTCCAAGGAAGGCACCCAAGCATCTAAAGGAAATAGGATGGAAAAGTTATTGGGTTGAAGATGAAACATGCTTTGCCTCAGACGGAAGCAGATACATGCATGGGTGTTTTATCTTATCTTGGCTGGCGTATAAAACAGAATAGTAACAAAGCCGAAAAATATGCCTCAACGTAACCAGTTCAGTGGAAAAGTTGAATTTGATGTGCACAAAACGAAAAAAAGCACAAATCAACTACGAAATCTTAAGAACCCACAATGTTTGGGTTAGGAATTATAAAACTGGGCCAACTGACTTCGAAATGACATGAATGAATTGGAAACGTGGTGCCAAATTAGTCTTAACTGTTTGTTAGAACAGGTGGGAAAACGCATTCAATTGAATAGGAGAATTTTTTACAGATTTCCCGACTGATTGCTTATTCCTAAGAACCCCCCTCTTTAAGGTCAAACCTCTTTAGAGCAATAAAATTTGTAAAAAGCCCTTTGAAACCTTATGGACCCGAGGGAAATCAAGGATTGATTTCAGGCGTAGCTTCGAAGTTTGCAAGTAACAACTATCTTCCGAGTGTATAATTATATCACCATCTACCGAGTGGAAATACTAAATCGATGACATTCGTAAACAAAGGGTCCGTTTAGGCTCCGTAAGCACCAAAAAACACTACAAATAAGCAAAATTTTCAAAACCCGGTTCACGAGAGAAAACAATAGCAATTAACTCAGACGACGTGCACTCAACCAATCAAGAAAATTAAGTAATCAGAAATTTTGCCCCGTATGTTGGGCAATTATCCAAACTTAAAGTTCAAGAGCTCTGCATTGATGAGTTTTCCTTAGCATTTGAAAACTAAAGAGAAATTGGCTTATTTTAAGGAGACAATCCCCTGAACATTGCAGGAGAGTTTAATGAAAAGTTACTTATTTATATGAAAATAACAGTTCTCTTCTTTTATCAAAACACATTTTGCGTAACAGCTAAAATAACAAATGTTCTAATCAAAAAAAGGGACTTAACCTCGATTAATTTGTCCTTTTCGACTTGGGTACCCTTTTTAATCCTTATGTATCCTTTAAAGCTACGGTCTTGAGGGACAAATATTTCCAGTTCGTTTGGAAAACGACTCTCGGGGTCCAGCTGCCATAGCCGTTCAGGTTTCCTTGTTAGATGGGATGGCATCAGATATCTATTGGTAAAGGTACTTAAACCTGTTATGAAGAACAATAGAAACAGTTCAGAAAGAATAACTACATACGTTTAGCGAAAGTAGCAGAGATATCTTAGAAATAGTAAATCGACAGGTAAAGCCAAGGGTAGCTAGAAATATTTATTAGCAGGACCTCTGCCTCTTAACGTTAGAAACATTATTTTGTTATGTCGCCAAGATATGCTGTCAAAAGTTAGGGAGGGAGCTTGAAATAAACGACTTCTGTGGTAAAACCGAGCGGGATATCTGGTGGTAAAATACTTTAGGAAGACGGAATGGAAGTTGAAAAAATTTACCACAGTTGTTTTCTGATGGTGAAACGTCGTCTATCTCATAAATTTGTAATTTATGAATTCATAGCAGGTGTTTGTTTGAGACATATCGCGCACTCTTACAGGCCGACTCTAGACTATTGTAACATTCTCCATATAAAAGTGCTTGTACCCTCGCTCTACTTAGTTAAATACAGAAACATATGTACCCTCTGCGAATGTACAAACGTCCATTTAAAAAAAACTGACGGATTTGTAGCAGAAATACGCAATGATTCAAATACTAATGACACTATACGTAAACAAATATCTTCATGAATTGCATCGAAGATGCACGGACTTACACCTCGTGAAGACCTCAGTCTCGATAAATAAGTAGTTCTACGAATGCTCAGGATATTTTTGGAAACTTCTAAACATATTTTTACCGTTTTAACATAACGTAACCAAGAATTTCTTAAATTTCCGTTTCAACATTCATGATATCAATTAAATATTATGCACACTTTGGCAACGAACGATAATTTACTCCTTACCTAAGACATCAGGTAAAATAAGTTGGTTATCTCTATCATAACAAAAATCGTATCTGAGGCTCTCCTCGTTGATCTCTCCTGCCATCAACTTTTCATACAGATCTTTTTCGCACGGCTTTATCTTGCGCTTGACAGCTTTCCTGTCAATAGCCATTCGTTCACCGCCAAATCTTATAAATTGACATCCCTTTGATATCTTTCGCCAGTAGTTAAACGAAAAACGCTCCCCTATTCCAAGGAGTTTGAGGATTTGTCTATTTCTTGTCATAATGAAATAGATAAGTTTGAATCAGGTTCCAAACAACCAGCTCCGATACGCTCTGAATCTATCACGTGACGAAACACTAATTAAAAAACCTATTTGAAATTTAAAGCAGAATTCAAAATTAATTTCATTCGTAAAGGACTTCGACAAGCTTCGTACACTTGAGATCATCGGGCGATAACAACAACTGAACTGAGTTCTATATTTCCGTAAAGGTAATTTTCTGATATTTGATCATAGTTACATGATAAATATTATATTTTGACCTATGGGTGAACCTCACAGAAGAGCAGAAAGAAATTACAAAAAGAAGCCTCGTTTAGTTTTCAGTCTTCCTTTTTTTTTCGTTTTTTTTTTTTTTTTGTTTATTTTTCATCAGGAGTGCAATTTCAGTCGAAAGACGGTGGATCGAATGAATAAATTACTTTCGGCACCAAAAGTGATTAGTTCTAAAAAAGAAAAGAGAATTATTTGCCGTTGGGCCTACCGTTCTCAATTTTTTTACTCTGATTGCATGATGTTATTTTTCCAGAGGTCGGTGAGGAAACTAGAGAAGTTTAAAAACGCGCGTGCTGAGTTATCGTCTAGCTTATAAAATTAATTTCCTGGCAGTCTCATGAGGACCTCAGTCTCGATAAATAAGAAACAAAAATCGTCTCGATAAATAAGAAACAAAAATCGTATTTGAGGCACTCCTCATCGATCTCTCCTGTCATTAACTTTTCATAACGATCGTCGTCGCACGGCTTTATCTTGCGCTTGACATCTTTGCTGACAATAGCCATTGGTTCATTGACACATCTCATAAATTGACATCCCTTCGATATCTTTTGCCAGTAGTTAAACGAAAAATGATCTCCTATTTCAAGGAGTTTGAGGATTTGTTTATTTATTCCCATGATGGAATAGATAAGTTTGAATCAGTTTTCAGTCATGCAGCTCCGATACACCCTGAATCTACACGCGACGAAATGCTAATAAAATAAAAACTTAGTAGAAATTTAAAGCTGAAGCTCAAAATGTATTTAATTCAGGAAAGACTTCGACAAAGTCCGCACACCTGCTCCTAGATCTTCGGGCGATAACACCAACTGAACTGGGTTATCCATTTCCGTAAAGGTGTTTTTCTGATATTCCATCATGGTTAAATGAAAAATGTTATATTTTGATCCGCGGTTGGTAAACAAGAGAAGAAATGAATCTCACAAAAGAGCAAAAAGAAATTGCGAAAAGAAGTCTTGTTTAGTTTTCAGTCTTCTTGTTTTCTTTTTAATTGGGAGTGCAATTAGAGATGGTGGATCGAATGATAAAATAACTTTCGGCACGGTACTAAGTTTTGAGTTCCGTAAAGAAAAGATAATTATTTGCCTTACGGGCCTACCGTTCTCATTGTTTTTATTCTGATTGCAAGATGTTATTTCCCAGAGGTCGGCAAGGAGACTAGTAAACTTTTAAAACGCGCCTGCTGTGCTATATTCCTATTTATAGAAAATTATTTTCCAGCAGCCGCCGCAGTAGTAATAAGCTTGTTATTCAAGTTTGTAATTAGTTAGAGGTTCATCCCGATCACCGTACCGTTCACAATGTTTTTACTCTGATTGCATGATGTTATTTCCCAGAGGTTGGCAAGGAGACTAGAAAGCTTTTAAAACGCGCCTGCTGAGCTATATTCCTGCTTAGAAAATTATTTTCCAGCAGCCGCCGCAGTAGTGATAAGCTTGTTATTCAAATTTGTAATTAGTTAGAGGTTCATCCCGATCACCGTACCGTTCTCAATGTTTTTACTCTGTTTGCAAGATGTTATTTCCCAGAGGTTGGCAAGGAAACCAGAAAACTTTTGAAATGCGTGTGCTGAGCTATATTTTCCTGCCTAGAAAATTATTTCCTAGCAGTCTCAATACCGCCGCAGAAGTATTCAAGGCCTAGTTGTATAAGGACGGATAATGCTATCCAACGGATAAATCGCTATCCAGTAAATAAGTGATGGCAAAACGTATAGTGTTATCCACCGGATAGAGATTTATCCAGTGGATAGCGTTATCCGACCCACGAACAGCCGGAGCCAGCTTATTATTCAAGCTTGTAATAAGTTAACGATTCATCACGATCACCGCTCTCGATTTTTCAGGAATCTAAAACTTAAATGAAGACTTTCCCCTGCGCACTAAAAAATTTTTTTATAAAGTTTCCGAATTTAAGAACACAACTGAACCCAAGATAATAAGTTAAGGTGAGTCCAATTTATTTCGCTGTAGCTAAATGCCCGGCAGCCGGGCACTGTCCAAAATAGTCTAAATACCCATCAGTCAGAAATTTTCACGCGAAAGTAAACCCACCATTCTCCATGTTGGGATTTAAACAAGCTCGGAGAATTTGCCCACTAACTATAAGGAGTTGATCCATACTTAGCGTGCGTACATCGAGTTATGGATGCGTGCGAGAAGTTTGGAGAGTACGAGAGAATAATACATGGGCGCGCGTAGATATGAAATTTCTCTTCAAGTGTTCAACTCTATAACTCGACATCTCACTCGTTCGCTGCGCTCACAAGTGAGCTATGGAGTTGAACACTTGAAGAGAAATTTCATATCTACGCGCGCCCATGTATTATTCTCTATTTATCACATAAACTGCGGTGTTTTAAAAGGATTTCCGGCCCTGAGAAAAGCCGTAACAACACTCGTGAAAAAATATCGTATTTTTTCACGTGTATTGAAATAGCCAATCAGCTGCTGACATATCACTAGGCTTTGGCGCAACTCGGCCAGATTGATGAATGAACGCCAAAGCCTTCATTACTCTCAACACAAGTTAGTTTGTGGGAACTTTCTCGGATTATAGCGGCTAAAACTAAAAGAATCCGTATCGCTGACAGATAGTGAGGTTCAAACTTCCGCTAGAAGTGGAAAAAAACCAATATACAAAAAGAAAAACCGAAAGTTACGTACTCAGTAGCTTTGGTGTTGGCATTTCTCCCGGCTGAGAATAAATGAATTTTAAATCCCATTTCATATTGCCGTGAGTTCTTTTATTTTTCCGCAAGTTATTTCATTTTGCCGTGAGTTGATTTTTCTCTACCGTGAGTTAATTTTGTCTCGCCTTGAGGTATTTTATTTTGCAGTGGGTTGATTTTTTTTTGTCGTGAGTTAATTTTCTTTCCCTAAGTTATTCCGTAATGCCACAGGACGTTTCGTTGTGAGAAAACTGATTTTAATTTGACTTTCTCTTGTGGACCGCCTTATGTTCAATAGGTGGTTTTGTTTTGAAATCGTACAATTTTCAGAATTTTCAACACAAAGCAATGCAAATTTTCTGGACATAATTCTAGTAAACAACAAGTCAAGCAGGGTGCATCTACCACAAGGACCTCGTAAATTCAGGAAATTTGTAATTATTTATTTTCGCCTTTTAAAGCATGGTTCATGCTTTAGCTGTGCGAGAAGTTGAGAAGTTTGAATAGCACTCAAAAAGCTAGAGTTGCTTTCGGCGGCGCCTCGAGCGACGCGATCGTACTTTTCTATCGTGCTCTCCAAACTTCCCGCGTGCATCCGTAACTCGATATACGCACGCTAAGCATAGACAAATTCTTAATTGTTTTTATAAGTTCCGACCGGCTACATCCCGCTCACAGTTACCTTTCACAATAGTTGATTCTTTTTTTTAAGGTGACTCTGTCAAATCAGATTGCGGGAGTTTTAAGAAACTTTAGGAATAATCGTAGTTTATATGGAAAATAAATACGTTGACCCTCTATTTTCATGGGTGAGATCTGCTGAGCATACTTCAAGTACTAACCTTTAAAGATTTAAATCCTCTCTGTGGGAAAAATGTCTTTGCAAATCGCAAAAGATCATATATGTCAGAAAAAAAATCGATTACAATTATTTTTTTCAGCATTTTTGCTTTAGCATCTCTTTTCTTCTTTGTTCTAGATTACTAGTGAAAGTGAAAGGTTCATTCACCGAGCAGAAGGCTGAAACAACATGCTCAGGATCACAAGCAAGTCTATTGCCCTGAAATTTTGGTACAATTTAGCAAGGTTTGGGAATGAAAATTATTAGTCCTGTAGCTCGACGTTTGTTTGCACGAAATTAAAGAGTGCCGTACATAAACACGAGGTAGATGGCAGATCATCAGGAAAATTTTATTTTCCACCACTGGATCATTACCGTCGGCCTCGAATGATCAGTTGGAAATTATGATATTCTTGCCGTGGAAATTCAAAACTGCAGCATGAATAAGTCGTGTCGATGACTGAAAACGATTAAAGTTATGATCGAGTCCTTTAATATCCTTTATATTATCCACTTTAAAGCGAAACATTTCTTAGATTTTGTATCTTCACACAAATAATTAAAAGTATTCGCTTACCGAAGGCACATTGAAGTCTGAATTCTAACCTTTTTTTCTACTATTGAATTTTCATGTTAACCTAAAGGCACAACAGCGAACAACGAGTTGGCGCTCGGTGAATTACTTCATCGATTAATAGTTGAGCACAACGCGAGGAATTCACGAAATTTAATGTTTTTAATTGAATTTTTTTCAGGAACAGTTTTAAAGGGCCACCAGAGTTATTTTCCAGGTAATTAAAAGAAATGACTGTTTATAAAGTTCACAGCTTTAGTCTGTGTGTTCTTAGATAGTTCGCTAAGTTTTAATTAAATAAGAAGCTTAATTGCATGCATCCAAACCCTGAACAGAGTATGGCATTCAAACCGGAACGAGTCAAGCTGCGGGACTTCACTTGGTCAGCGGGATTCAAAGCTTCCCCATGAAATCAAGGCGAGTGGTCAACCCGTCCAAAATGGCGCCTAAACCCTGAAATCGGAGTGCATCCAAAATGAAGGGACATAATATAGTCTTAAACTTGATAGAGGAAGCTCTCGTCACATTACGTGGTTTTCAGGGAGGTCCTTACTAACTAATATAACATAAAACATTTTAAATCCATTTAAAATAAAATAACGTAAAAAAACTTCAAAACTTATTACATTCAGTCCCAGAAAGACTTGAGTATTAAGACTCACTAAACTAAAGGAACTAAAATGCTAATGTTATAATAACAGGAAATAAGCAAGAGAAGTTTGACATCAAAGTACTGATAAAAACAGATGTAAAAATGGAAAATTACTTTAAAATTAAAACCTATTAAGTAATAACATTATAAAAGAATTAAGTGGTCTGAGGGCAGGGCATACGAATCAGGTAGAACACTATTTACTGAAGATAAAATGTTAATATTGTAAATCGCATTTACAAATAGGTACCTATTAGCCTACGTGTAGCCGTATCCTCCCCCTGTGCTGTTTGGGGTCAGATGATCAACAAAACAATATGATTGACTCTGAACACAACTTCAACCAAAGCACGCTTCTTACAACAACATGGACGGTTCACTCTCATTTTCCATAGTCCTTTTCGCTTACATTATAGAGTTCCTAATGCTTATATAGAACATTAACACCCACCCCTCCAAGGAGTAACGGAACGGAAGGGACGTCTACGGCGTTGCCGTCCCAACTGCTAAAGGTCCCTTCTCTTTGGGGGGAGGATAAGGCCACACATGGGGGGGGGGGGTACAACCTTTTGGAAAGCTTACACCAGTGAACACCTAATTCGTGGCATCAAAACATATTAAGCTCAGCTGATTTTCAAGTTTTCTTTTCTAGTGTGCACCAGCGAGCTATGATGGCATATGTAACGAGAAGGAACCTCGTCGTTTTCAGGGCAGGGACAGCACATGAGCCATTATTCACCTCTTCGTACATAGAAGACAACGGCAAAGAAGGTAGGTAGTAATGTATTTACATTCAGCAGAACTAAACTGTAAGTGGCAGTGACGGAGAATGTAAATATTTTCCAATCGGTATGTAACCACGTGAGCTGCTATGGCGTTAATTGCGTCTTTTATTGTAGGGCGTATATCAGGTTTGATATTTGTAATGCATACATCTCATATCTCGAACTTTTCAAGCTTTACGCTAAATTTTCACTTGCATGTAACTTAGCCCGTTTTACTTCTCACCTTATGGTTGGTGCACCTGCATTTGGATGAACCCACTGGGTTTTTTGGGTTATCGTATCATACGGCGGCACACAAAATGTTTAAGCCCGAGAGTTGATTCAGTTGTAACTAGTTGTTTACTGTTTTCTGTACCTTTGTCGGACGGCATTAGACACTCAGGCTCCTAGTTCGAGCTGCACACCCACTCTTGTGTATGAGACGTGAATTAAGATAGTAAACTCTATTAAGGCCGTGATAATATGTGTCAGGCTTATTTCTAGTAGAAAAGAAGGCCATAAGTAACAATTACTGAGGAAAAAATTTAGCGGCGACTCTTATGGATGCTGTGAGTACTATACCAGATTTATTACAAAATGCGACAGTTATTACCGAGTGCGGCAGAACACGCCTCCGCTAAAACTTTTTTCCTAAAAACAACAACAGCAAAATCGGTAAAGATAGCATTTTTTTTATATTCATTGTAATGAGCTTGCATGACTCTACCGATAGCCGCCAGTGCCAAAAGATAATCGAGGATTAATCGCCTTTCAGTTTGGCTGGTCACAAATCCTGCTCTGTATTACCCTCTTCACCAAAGAGAAAAATCAAAACAAGAAACCGAAGTTTTTCTTTGGAAAGCAGATATTTCAGCCGACTCCGGTCAGTTATTCGTTGAAAGGCACCTAAAGTTTAGAGGAACCTACGTGATGGCTGTTAGTACAAATCCCACTTTAATAGCACAACTACAAGGCCGCAAATTTGGGTCACATATGATGTGCTACGTTTCCTGAATTTTTTTTTTGTTGTTTTTTTTTTATTATAGGGTAAAAGCGCAGAGCAATTAAAGGAAAACTTTACCTGGAACAAAACAAAACTCGAAAAATGCAAAGGTGGAATGTCCCTTATGGATTTCGATACACTTGTGACAGCTGTTTTGGTATACATGAAAAACCATTACCCAAACACACCTGATGAATTCAACTTCCAAGCTGAATTAAAGGCCGCAAGTCATTGGTATTGGCACCCAGGGAGCGAAAAAAGCCCGTACGATAAAGAAGAAAACTTCTTGTCGGAAACTAAGTATCCAGAACCCGTTTTGAGCCCCCACAAAGATCTTCGTGTGAAAATAGCAGCATTGGAAACCTGCAGAAAATGGGTCAGTGACCTGGAAGAAAAAAAGAAATGGCCACCATGTAAAAAAAACCACAGGATTGAAGAAGATGAGGAATATTCATCTGACGAGGATAGAAAGAACGAAATTAATGGTGTGCAGCTTTACAATATATGCGTTAGTGTAAAGTAAGAACCAAATGCTTCTGTCCAATTGCATTCCGCAAGACCTCATGAGGAAATCGTCCGTGGCTGTTACATCCATGTAGCAGAAACAAGTAGAAATCGCCGAAAGATGATTTCATACTGCTTTGCCCGCTTATTTCTCTGCATTTATCATTTTTTGACAACCCAAAGTAAAAGTTATCAACGTCATTTTTTCCATCAATTTATAGATCTCGAGGAAAGCATTTTTTATTTGAAGACGTACTTCGGTTTTACAGGTGGGCCCCTCCATCAAGTTTTGTTCTATGTAAATCTAATTATCTTGGTAGGCGAAATCCTACAAAAAATGCGTGTTTATAGCCCAGTTTAACCATCAACTTTGTGATTCAATTATTGATTTGGGAAATGTGGGGAAAACACTGTACTAATAACTTTAATCACTTAATCAGCCTCTCCGTTTACTCGTCCTTTAGTTTGAAAATCTTTCAGTCTCTCAGTCAGTCTAAAATTCTAACAGTCTCTCCGTCAGTAATACAGTCAGTCGGTAAGTTAGTTAGCCAGTCAGTTAGTAATTTAAGCGGTCAGTCAGTCTATCAGCATATCAGACAGTCAGTAGGTCAGTCAGGAAATCAGTCAGTAAGTCAGACAGTCAGCCTATCAATTAGGCTGTGTCTTTGTCTGTCTGAATATGAAAGCAATCCTCGCAGTGAGAAACATTACTTGAGCAGTAGTAAAAATGACCTGGAAAAAGTTAGGCATTCACGGGATTTGAACCCATGACCTTTGCGATATCGGTGCAGTACTCCACCAACTGAGCTAACAAGCTAAGTGGGAGCTGGTTATCATGTTGGTTCGTAATAAAGGCGTGAAATGATGAAACAACGACCGAGAATACTGATATAAAAATCATATATTTGAACTGCGCTTTAAGGAATGAATATGAACAGTTTGTTAGTCTATCTGTCTGTCCGACCACCCATGTATCGTCGGACTACAAATTTGTTTGCCTTGGTGGGTGTCCACTTCTGCACATGCTTATTATATTCTTTGATTCATTCCCAATACACATACCTAAAATTGCAGATATCTGAGTACATTTTATATTTTAGAAAAATGGAAAATATCATTTTGTTTAAGAAGAACTAACGGAATATTTTCTCAACAATTAGACCTTGAACTTTCCCAGACCCGGACCCAGGTCCCAGAGGATCCTTTGTCATCTAGGATGACTGACCTGTTGAAAAAAGTCAGTGGAAACCCAATGAGCATTAGAGAAGTTTACCGATGAAACTTAATCTACCATACACTATTTCATTGACTTGCTCTGAGCAGATATACTGTGAAATATACTGTACAATGGTGTCTAAATCAGTTTTAGCACAGATATCAAGATTATTAGAGGCAAGTTCACTTTGTAATAGACCTATTTGCCATAAGGTAAGTAGGGTCAGTTTTGATGGTGTTGTAAATAGTTTAGGAGGTGATTCTAGTGCAAATAGTGTAATTATTTCTGATCACATGTTGTAAATATTACCTTTGTAAAGACACTTTTGTAATTACTGTAATGCCACCATAGAACATTTTTGTGCGGCTTACACTAATTGTAAACCACGCTATGTCATGATCGAAGATGTTTATTCCTGGCTGGATTTGTCACGGTGAACAGAGCGCTTATCACGTGGTTTACTATCGTCGAAGATAGGTTCCAGTCTATGTTCGGCTAGGTTACCTGAGCTTCAAGGCTTCAGAAAGCGACCATTTTGCAATGGTGGCTGTAACACGTTGTCGAAGATCGTTTTTTATCTAGTTTTTCGTTCATCTTTGTTGCTTAGATTTCACACGCCGGCTTTCCTACAGTCGGCTTGTCTTCTAAGTGCGGATTACAGCGTGGAGCTGTGCTTTCACAGGCCAACATTTCATGGTCTGGACCTTTAATGCAGGTCGTGCCACATTGAAACTTAGGAGTCATTATTGACTCTCTGTACGATCACATTTCAGGTAAGTCATTTACCGGAACGTTTTTTATCCTGAATTTCTGTTTATGCCACATGCTCAGTAAGAAAATTACTTAACCAGTCTTTTCAGTACATGCTAAGATAAAATTTTGGTTAAACTGCAGAATACCCTGCCACCCATGGCATTACATGTCATCCAATACGAATAGAGTAAACAATTTTTAACCAATGAGTGAAAATAGGACTTTTTTGTTGCCATTAGAAAATCAAACACTGCTGTTGTCTGGAAATTCAATTTGACGGCCTCTTTAAATGAAATTATACTTTCATGTTTACATAGCTAAACCAATAAAAGTCACAAACGTCTAAAGCCTAACCTGAAACTGCGGTTTGTCATTAACATTGTGCCAAATGTCTATTGTGATTGATTCCAAACTTTGGGGAGTAATCCATTGAAACTCTGTGACAAAGTGGTTTCGCTTTTATTAAAATATGAGTAGGAGCCTAATGCTTTAATGTTAACTGAAATGTGACAAGTGTTATGTTTTCCAAGTTATGGCCAGAATTATTCAGATCTTAACATTTCATGCCTTCCTTCAAGCTTAGCAGTCTTCTAGATTCTCCTCATAATGGTATCTGTACTTGGTAGCAATACATGTGTATTAGGCTTTTATTTGGTAGACTACAACTCCTTTTCAGTTACTTGTTTGGTTTGGTGAATTCATCACAATACTGATATACATGAAAAATTACACTTTTTTGATTGGCTGAAAATAGCTAGTTGCCTTTTTCATTTGTCATTAGTGAAAAAGTAATAACTCGTGTACAAAATAATATCGAAATGCTCTGTGAGCAAACTTGCTTGGATACTTTAATGTATATTGATAAACATTAACAAAATTGCATTCCTGAGTAAGAATTCAGCTGAAGGACAAATTTTGATGGCACACTTCATTTAGTCAATACTGTCAAATTTATCTGCCATCAGTTTGTTGATTTCCTGTGAATGAGTATCTTTCATGTATACATTATGAATAATTAATAACATGATTTCTCATATGATAAGCACTAGTAAATTTTTCAAATACTTTAAACTGCACACACGCTATGAGCTCAACATTTGTTGTTTGTGAAAAATTTACTTCTGCCTATTTAGAGTACCAAAGTACACTTTAATTAACTTAGTTTAGACTTTGTTGAGTTTTTATAAAGACAGTTCAATGGAACTGACATTTGTTATGTTTATAGTTAAAAGTTAGAGCTACTTGATGTGGATTAGATAACCATTAGGTATCCTCAGAGACCCAGGGTTCTAATCATATCTGTAGACCCCTTAAAAGCACAGTCTTAACAGATAAGTTCCAAACTGTCACAGTCATTCTGAATTTTGATTGGTATCAGAAGTTCAATCTTGTTCTGGCAAATGAGAGAGAAGCAGGCCTCACAAGTCCTCTTGTGTGCTCTAACACAAAGTGATACATGAAATTCAGTTGCTTACCATGTTTGTTTTGGACCTTTTTGTACGGTAGATTAGCACTTTGCATGATGATGTGAAGTCGACCATTTGCATGATGATGTCAAGTTCACCCATTCATTTCTCCACATAACTTGAATTTGGTAGACTCACTGGCATGAAATTACAATTTCAATAATAAGAAAACTTGAAAGCTTCTGGTAGTTTAAATCATATGATACCATCATGAACTTGCCTGTACATTGAACTCTGCTGTGTTTAAGTTATGTCTCTGATTATATATATATATATGGTCTTTATTCCATCATAAGATAAAACTACATATCTTATGTTACAATGAATTGAAAAAACTACAGAAATCTACATACATATCATGAATTAAAAAGTATATCACTACAATAAATGGAGCTTAAATATCAACCTATTTACAAATGTGTTCATAAAGCGCTGTGTATTAATTTTCGGGCGCGCGCAGCCTTTTTTCCTGAGATTGTGTAGATATGTCTTTTGGACAGGAATGATATCTTTCAGGGGGTGGCAATCCGTTGATTTTAGTTTCTTCAAAATGTTTCTGTCTTGTTTGTTTAAAAGGTTCTTGATAAAAACTGGAAATGAGATAAAACCGCGTTTATGACATCGGTCTAAAAATTTTTGTACAACCGTAAGATCGGACTCAGATGCCCCATAGACTGAAAGTGCATAGCTAAAATTAGCCAAAACAATCGATATAAAAAGATGATCAATCTCTGCCTGAGAGTAATGTTCCTTTCTCAATGTTCGTAGGACGTGTAAACACTTGTTTGCTTTGACAAGCTTAGTTCTTACATGCTCATCAAATTTTCCATCACTCTGTAAAGTGATTACTGTTCCTGAAATCTATTATGGTGACACTCTATCTCCATTGAACTTTCTGTTAGATAAAACCTCCAGGTCAAATTGTAAATCTTATTGGGTTAAAAATTATTAGCAACGTTAATGTAATGTTACCTCAGAGTACTTAACTCAACATATGATTCATTAAAGTATTGCTTGTGCTCTGATCTTGTAATGCACCTATCTTTTTTCCCTAGATTCTTCCATTTGCAACCTCATATCTACCTACCTGAACTAAATTTTTCTGTATTCTTTATTGAAAATACAGTCCCACAAAACCTAAATACAATAATTATAGTAAACGTTTTGCTCTCAACCAACTGAAAGTTGAACTT
This sequence comes from Pocillopora verrucosa, assembly GCF_036669915.1. Classification (NCBI taxonomy): domain Eukaryota; kingdom Metazoa; phylum Cnidaria; class Anthozoa; order Scleractinia; family Pocilloporidae; genus Pocillopora; species Pocillopora verrucosa. The sequence goes on along the minus strand of NC_089318.1, from coordinate 19,698,428 downwards.
CATGCCCTAATGGACAAAAGAAACCTACACTCAGCATTGTGTTACTTTACATGTATGTATTGTCCAAAATTAGTCATACATTCAAACCAAATCAAGCTCCCAATGGCTTCTAGTGTAGATTACGTCATTTCCCGAATGTCCCTGCCCTTCTCCAAAGCTTTTTCCTTGTGTACTGGTACACAAAATGTCAAAAACTTTCATATGAATTTCCTCCCTAGAGTTCATTTCACATCACTTGCCTTGGAAAAGACAATCAACCTTCAAACTTCAGAAGTCAATTCCACTTCGTTACGTAAACATACTCAATACTGAATCTATCAGACCACTATGGGAGATTATGCTGATGTTTTTTCAGTTCCTCGGGTTACATGTGCAACCTTTGTTGTCAAAATGAGACCTCCATAACAAAGTTTGGCCAATAACTCTCATCTTCAGAATGGACATTTCAGGACTTTTGTATGCTAGTTATCTTGTGTTGTTCATGAACAATGGTAATCAGATATTAGCTCTTCTGATAGAAACCCAATGAGACACCAGACACTAAAAAGCAGCTCAATTTCGTAAGCCACACATGTACGCATTGCGAACCTATTTTTCTTACTGCCGTTATAAAGCCTGGTTGTTTCTTTCAGGGAGTTGTAACTAAAATTGATTTGTTCATAGCAATATACAGATCGGAAGTAAAAAAATATTACAAGGTGGTAAAGTGTCACACAGCTATTGGCTCAAATAGTAGAATTAATGAACAAAATATATATTACGTGCATAGCCAGCCGGATGTTGTTATATTCTGAGTATTGTTATCTTTTTAAGTGGATTGGTGACGACTGTCAATTATGAATTAAGTTGGTTTTTCTTGGTATGTCACACGACATTCTGCCAAGGTAATAAAACATTAGAAAATAAACAGGGTTAGGTAAGCATCGAGAAATAACCAAAATCGCCATTGAATATTTCTCCCACGCCAAACAGACGCCAGAAAAATATTGCCGGGAATATGAAGAATTCAATGAGATAGAAGTGGTTTAAACTTTTTATTTTTGCTCAATCAATGAAATTGAAAATTAGTTTCCCAAAAAAATTATTACGTTACCCATTAACAAATACTTAGTAGGTAAGTGTGTCTTAGTTGATCAGACATTTGATCACCTTTTAGAAGGTAATGGTTTTGGTCAAGTGTCACATTTATCGCGATGATTGTGAAAAGCACGTGACTTTTACACAAGAAACAGTTCCGTTTTTTGTTGAATGCACCGAATCCGCGAGAACACACTAGAGGTCATTTGGACATTATGACATAGAACTCAAATAAAACTCCTATTTTCAGTACTTTATACTTCTCTGAATAGCAGCAAAAATCAAGAAAACGCCATCCTTCTGGATGCTCTACATTGCAAAGGCATTCAAAGATTTTAATCTAATATTTCCCGCCTTCGTGGGTAGTGCAGTATACACTGCTTACCACTATCCACAATTCCAGCTTTTAACGTGTATGCCATTGACGTTGTGAAAAAAAGAAGCTTTGGGATATTTTAAGATAAACTTATTATCTTTATAGCTTTTTTCTCACACACTTAATGTACAGGTTTATTTCCTACTTTTTAGTTTTCATAGCCATTTTCTTTTCAGACAGAGGGCTTAATGTAAAGTAATCATGACCGACAATTAATAATTATTCTCTTAAGTGGAGTTGAATGGTGGTGGATATTAACCGAGCCGCGAAACAGCGAGGTAAATATCCACCACTTCCACCGTTACAGAGGTGGATAGTACTTGTCATTCACTTCGGAATTAGCCTATCAGCGTACCAATCAGCGCACGCGAAATGCATCACATAATTCACTTGGAAGGTAATTACTAATCACTAATGCACGTACATCCAACTTCTTTCTGAAATCTATCTAACTATCTTTCAGTCGAAAGGCTCAGCTCAATTGTACATCATAAGCGATTTACAAGTTGAACTGCGGACGCGCTTAAAGATCAATGTCAATTCTGTCTCATTAGGTTGCTTTCTGTCACTGTCAATAAGGCAATTTTTCTTCAGCCATTCATTATTGAAGTATCCCATGTTTGATCACTAAGTTTTAAGATTACTGAAACAAACTTTACAAAAACTTAAATTAAAAAAAAAACAAAACAAAATTTCTTTTTGACGAGGATCACCTTAACTTAGAGGCGAACTAACTGTGCAATAACAAAACGAGAGGCTAAGTTAATATAGATGAATGGAGGGGTAAGTTTCTAAAGAAACTGTGGTGCTGCGTCGGTAGGAGAGTATAGCAGGTAATTTAGTGTTAACAACTGGGTTGAAAACGTAAATTAGCCACCGTAAAGAGTAAAAAAGCTGACGTTTCGAGCGTTAGCCCTTCGTCAGAGCGATGACGAAGGGCTAACGCTCGAAACGTCAGCTTTTTTTACTCTTTACGGTGGCTAATTTACGTTTTCAACCCAGTTGTTAACACTAAATTACCTGCTAAGTTAATATAGGATTGCTTTCTTTGAAACCCGTGGTTCTTATTATGCGGAAACTGCTGGAATTCTTATCCACATCAGCGCGATAGAAGTAAAAGCCAACTTTACAAAAACTTAAATTAAAACAAAAACAAAACAAAATATGTTTCATGAGGATCACTTTAATTACGTGGCGAAATAACTGTGCAGTAACAAAATGAGAGGCTCAGTTAATATAGGATTGCTTTCTTTGAAACCCGTGGTTCTTATCAAACGGAAACGGCTGAAATTCTTACCCACATTGGCGCAACAGACATTAAAAACAGAACGCATGAAGGCATTCGATCGTAGGTGGAAGTTACAAACGCGTTATCTAACTGTTTTCTATTTTTTTTCTACTTGTTCGCTTTTTCGAGGACAATCAGTCTTTGATTTGGTTTATTCACACTTTGCTTTCTAGTTTTAGATACACTTGGCGTGTTTAACAAAGCGTCTGCGAATAAAGGCGAAAAATAATTATATAAGATAGAAGTATACATTAAGAAGTTACATTAGGAAAAGCATCGTTTCCTTGACCTCACGATATTTGTATTCAATTTTTCCTGCAATTCTGTTGGTGTTTAAATTCATGTTATATTATTTAGCTTTTCAAAATCCTGTTACGTTTCTAAGTACATCGAATCAATTAGCTTTATTTAGATCATAATTGAATAAAATAAATGAGCGCGAAACGAGCGTTTATTGAGTATATCCAAAGCATTTACAGAAATATAAAAGAAATATTTGCACCAATTACAAATTTATCATGAAGGCAGTGACAAAGATGTCTATCCTCTATAATGTAAAGGTAATCGTGTCTTTGCTCGATTATGTCCAGAGGTGGAAGGGAAGAAAAGCATTGTTTCCTTGATCACACGATATTTGTAATCACTTTTTCTTGCAATTCTTGAAATCTAGAACAAACGTCAGCTCCCTCGTCCTCAGGTCAAAATGAAGTGCGGGTCGACAATACTACCAGTCGTACCACTAGCTGTAGCCCTTCTTTTGATTTACGTAGATCAACATTCGCAAGAAACTTTTAATCTTAAGCCATCCGGCTGAAATCAAAGTAACGGGAAAAAAAGCGATATTCTTTTTACTGTTGTACATCTAAGTAATACTTCTTCCCGCAGAAAGAAGAAAATTGCTTATGTCTGTCTTTATAACTACACAAAATCGATGATCTAACTCGACTTCTCTTGTGCGGCCTCTCTTGGTTTGGGGCTAGCCCTTAGTTATTGAGTGTATTTCTTCCAGGGAAGGCAGCTCAGCATCTGGGAGAAATAAAATTGGAAAAGGATCAGGTTGAAGGTGAGTCGGGGTGTTACTAAACTGAGCATAGGCGGAACCATCAATTTTTTTGCCAAAAAGATATATATATATATATATATATATAAGTGAAAGAATCAAAGAGGACGCATCGATTCTCTTTTACTCTGAGTTTCGCGCCAAAGCGCCCGTCCGACAGAACTTTCAGAAAGTTCTGTCTAACGAGCGCTTAGGCGCGAAACTCAGAGTAACAGAGAATCGATGCGTCCTCTTTGATTCTTTCACTTATATATACCCAGCTCTGCTACTACAGCATTAAGCACTTTATGCCAAGGTAGACTCTACTCCACATTTATATATATATATATATATATATATATATATATATATATATATATATTTAATGAAATAAAATAGAGACTAAGAGCGCCTTACCAATTTCCAAAATTTCATTTTCGGGTATAAAGAAGATTAATTTCATTGATTTGTTTTTTTACTTTTTTAAACTGACAATTAATGATTCCGCATGTTCCGCTAGTTCCTGAGGTTCCGCGGTCTACTGATCTGTAGTTCAGTATCACGAGCTGAGTTGGTATGCTTTACTTTGGACGTGACCACCAGCATGTGTGTGTTATCGTATCTTAGCTAGTGCAAAACATAATACTGAGGAGAGAGAACTAAATGTCATAAACTTATCTGAGTTTATGGAATTTCTGGCGTGAAAATCACTAAATAGACGAAGTATTTTGATAACTTTGATATTTTTCATAATTTTTAGGACACATTAGATTACCATGGCAACAGCATACATTTCCTGCTAAGTTCTGAACAAATCTGTCCGTAATGGTTCCTACGGTGATCTCTAAAATGAATCATTTTTCCGATCTGTGGGGTATTTTTTAGGAAAAGACCTTACTAACAACCAAGAATCCCCACTTCTAATTGAATTGTCATGACAATGACAATTATTTTCATAGGCTATGTTGCAATTTGTCTTTTAATCTAAATATAAGGTTTCTGGGGGTAAAAATCTAAGGATTCAAATAAATTGCTTTTCTATTGATCTGATTTCTCTGATATTCCCAGGTGATAGGTTCCACAAAAAGGCACCGCTGTAACTAACACTGCGTTTTAAAGTCTACGACAATTAAGTTTTCCGAGCTTCCGCCGATCTACGGCATCATCAGGGATTGAGAAGCAGGTTTCAAATACATTCGCTTTTCTATTAATCTGATTTCTCGGATATTCTCAGGTGATAAGTTCCACAAAAAGGCACGCTGTAACTAACACTGCGTTTTTAAGTCAGACGGATACATCTTGTGAGGCCAGGTATGCTACGATAATTACGTTTTCCGAGCTTCCGCCGATCTACGGCATCATCAGGGATCGGGAAGCAGGTTTGAGCTAGTATCGTAATCGGCATTTTAAATTGCTCTAGCTGCTCGGTTCTGTAATTTTTGTAATTTGTCGCTCAATTTATTACTTAAGCCGTCCCAAACGAGACTGCAGTAATTAAAGTGAGGTTGCGTATGTACTGGTATGGTAGTAGATTTGGAAATTAGAGGCCTGATACGTCTAAGGACACCTATCGCGGAAGATACTTTTCAACAAATTTTGTCAACCACTGTTAGACGAGGTAAGCCGATCGTCGACACCTGGTTATTGAGCGTGATCAACTCTGCTGATAACTTGGTCTTGTAATTTGATGCTTACATCACCACAGCTCTCGGCAAGAATTTTCTGGCGGGAGCCAATGACCATAAACTCAGTTTTCGCTACATTTAGGCTAAGCTTATTGGCAAAATATATTCTCACGGGTAGAAGTTTGTGCTTAAGATTCCAAAGATACCAACCTATTAAATCGTATTGGAGAATATATAAATTAAATAAATATAAATTCACATAAAAACCTGTAAGCTAATCAACGAGCTTAGCTCGCGCAAATGTTGCAGAAATCGTAATGTTAACCAAATCAAAAATGGTAAGGAAACTGTAAATTTTGCAACACATTTCACGGAGGTTTTCAATTATTTTTTCACATCTATCGGTCCAAATCTGGCCAAATCGACCCTGAAAGCTATCTGCCGCCCACTAATACAGCTTTTTCTTTAAAAGCTCCAACCGTCAGTACAGTGTGCGAGCTGTTGAGTTAACTTGACGAGAAAAAAGCCTTGGGATTGGATATAGTCCCCTGTACACTCCTGAAATGAGCTAATTCCATTCTGTTAAAAGACAAAATTGGCATCTAGCAAGAATTTTCATTATAGGTGTTTTTTGACTTATTTGAACGTTGAAAATGAATGGAAATAATATATTACCATAAGCCATTCAGTAAAAATTATGATAAGCCAGTTGTTCATTTCTTATTCCTTTGGCGGTCTTATCTTAAAGGTGGAATTTCAGTCACCTTTTCTTTATTTTGATCGTGAGTTTGGAGACAGATGTTTTTACGTAAACTACAATTTGCGGCTAAATATTGGTATATTGCCATTATGTTGCAAAAAAGGTGTTTTATTACGAAGGAAAATGACTTTGCCTTATGAAAATTGATCTCGTACAGGAATTTCCTGAAAATAACCCTCCCTATACTTTTAAGGTGACAGCTCAGCAATCTGAACCGCCAGTTTTATCTAAACTATTAAAAAAATATATCTACTAACAACTGACAACAACAGATAAAAGCGAACAATTGATCGGAGTGATCGGAAGCCAGACTGGCAAGTTTTTGTTTAATTTTCTAAATTATGAAAAAAGTTTGACTGATTTAATGGCATCACTATTTGCTTATTTGATGGAATTACTATTTGCCTATTCGCCCCTGAAGGATTATCGCATTTGACACAACAATTCACCTGTTGTGTCGAATGTTGTAAATGTGTCACGCAACCTTCCCAATCGATTCCCTGAATGTAACTGTAAAAGCTTTCGCTCCAATGAAGGAAACTTTTTGCTTATTAAATAGACTTACCTACTCCGCACTGTAGGTAGTAATTTGCCAAACGACTAGATCCATGTAAGTTAAAGCCGAAATTTTGACAGAACATGGTTGTTAAGAACGTATCCCAAGATTACTTGCGTCTTTATCTGGTTCCCAGGCGCCTCTATCGGAACCTTGACTCCGAAAAACCCTGGAGGCCATTGAGTTGATTTTGTTTTACCGCGAGTTTAATTTATTTTGTCGTGAGTTAATTTTAATTTTCCGTAAATCAATTTTTTTTGCCGTGAATTAATTTTATTTTGGGTTGGGTTTATTTCGTTTTGCTGTGAGTTGATTTTGTTTTACCGTCAGTTATTTTATTTTGTCGCCATTTATTTCATTTTGTCCGTAAGTTGATTTTTTTCTGACGTGAGCTATTTTATTTTGTTGTGGGTTGCTTTTGTTTAGCCGTGAAATTTTTTTTTTGCCCTGAGTTATTCCGTAATGCCACACGAAGTCTCGTTTTGAGAAAACTGCTTTTAACTTGACTTGTACTTGTGGACCACCATATGTTCAATAGGTAGTTTGTTTTGAAATCGTAGAATTTTCGGAATTTTCAACACAAAGCAACGCAATTTTCTGGACGTAAATTCAAGTAAACAACAAGTCAAGCAGGGTGAATCTACCACACGGACCTCGTAAATTCAGGAAACTTGTAATTTCCGTCTTTTAAAGTATGGTTCGTGCTTTAGCTCTGCGTATATCGAGTTATAGATGCTCTTGAGAAGTTTGAAGAGCACTCATAAAGCAAGAGTTGCTCTCGGCGGCGCCTTGAGCAACGCGATCGTACTTTTCTATCGTGCTCTCCAAACTTCCAAACTTCCAAATCATCCATAACTCGATATACGCACGCTAAGCATAGACCAATTCTTTTTGTAATAAAGTTCGGATATAACGCGTGCTGTCACCCCATCTGCCAAAAAACAATTGGTTCATGCTTTTAGCTGTGCACTATCGAGTTATGGAGCACGTGGGAAGTTTAGAGAGCACGAAAGAAGCGTTAACTATGTTTGACCTTTTCCGGAACTTCTCTCTAGCTTTTTTTCGTTAATTGAAACTAAAATTTCGGAACAAGGGAGCCGGCAGGTAGCTACAGAAGAACCAAACAAAGGTTTTTAAAAAGGCCAGGCGCCGTAATTTACGTTATTATAACGTGAACAGAGACGGAAATCCTCAAGGAGAAAACGAAATGGACAGTCCGAGTTTTAGAGGTTTCACGCTTAGTTAAATGGCGAGCGTATGTACAGTGATAAAAATCAAACAGAGGTAACACTCGTATAGTAAGTAAAGTTTCGTGATCAAAAACAAAACAGAACAAAACAGGAATGGTGAAAAATATAAGCAAACTGGCATAACTGTTAAAATTCATACTAATCATGCCGATGTCAGAGCGACTGCGATCACGCTGAGGTCCATCGCGGTTTGCTCATCATGGCGATCTTCGGTCATCGCAGTGAATCAAGCCGCAGGAACTACTACGGCCGCCCTTCAAGTGAAAAAATAAGAGCTTGCTCTAATACCCTTTCCGATGAGTTGAGTGGAAGGCCACATCAGTCACTTCAGCCGAGTATCACGGCGCTGTCATCCCGAGCGATCTTCATGTTCCGGTGAATTCGGTTGTCGTTTATTCATAAAACACTCGCCTTGAACTGTTTGTTTTCTACTTGTCATGTGGAAAACTTGCGTGTTTTTATTAACCACAATTCTTCCGAGTTTCACTGAACATTTCACTTTCAGATTTTGTATCAAAGACTAAAAAACTTCAGGCAGAAGTATTAAATTCGACTTGCCGAAATATTCAAGTTTTTAAACTTTTGCAGAATGTGAACTTTGATGGTTTTTAAACTTTGATGGTTTGACATTTTTGACAGCTTTAGTCTTGTACAGCCAATCAGATAATTTGAACCATTCTAACAAGGATTCTGATTGGCTTACTGTAGCGTGCTTTATGAGAGTATAGAGCATGCCGACGACACCGTTGTTCGCTTTGGAAATAAAGTTTGTTTTGAAATTGAAAGTAATGCTTGGGAGTTTGCTTGGGGAATTTAACGGATTCTTTATTATAAAACAAATAGAGAAACATCGACTGTGCTCTGTTCAGTTGTAAAGCACCTAGGAAGCGGCTAGAGCTTCCTAAGAGCTTTACAAATTTACGAATTTAACTCGACTACGTCTCGTGTTTCTCCCTACACTTCTTTCGTGCTCTAGCCGCTTCCTGCGTGCTTTACAGCAGAGCAGAGCACAGTCAAGTCTTCTCTATTTATTAAATTGTTTTCAAATGTTCCGACCGGCTATATCCCGTACACAGTTACCTTTCACAATAGTTGAACACTTTTTTTAGGAGGCTCTGTCGAATCAGACAGCAGGAGTTTTAAGAAATTTTTAGAATAATCGTAGTTTATCTGGAAAAAGAATACGTTGACCCTCTATTTTCATGGGTGGGATCTGCTAAGTATACTTCAAGTACTAACCTTTAAAGATTTAAATCCTCTCTGTGGGAAAAATGTCTTTGCAAATCGCAAAAGATCATATTTGCCAGAAAAAATCGATTACAATTATTTTTTTAGGCATTTTTGCTTTAGAGTCATCTTTTTTCCTTTGTTCTAGATTGCTAGTGAAAGTGAACGTGAAAGGTTCGTACACCGAGCAGAAGCCTAGAACAACATGCTCAGGATCACAAGCAAGCCTTTTGTCCTGAAATTTTGGTACAATTTAGCAAGGTTTGGGAATGAAAATTATCAGTCTTGTGGCCCAATGTTTGTTTGCATGAAATTAAAGAGTGCCGCACATAAACGCGAGGTAGATTGCAGAACACCAAGAATATTCACTTTTTCCGCCACTGCATCATCATCGTCCTCAAATGATCGGTTGGAAATTATTATATTCTTGCCGTGGAAAAATGTGGCATGAGTAAGATTTAAGTGATTAACATAATAATAAATTAAAAATCACTCCAAATAAAAAGAGGAAATAAACCTCCCTTGCAGTAAAGAGTTTGAACCCAGGAGTACTGTTTCATCGAATTCTGTTAAAATGAAGTCGTGTCGATAACTGAAAACGATTAAAGCTATGGTCGAGTCTTTTGTTATCCTTCATATTATCCACTTTAAAGCGAAACATTTCTTAGATTTTGTATCTTCACACAAATAATTAAAAGTATTCACTTACCGAAGGAATATTGAAGTCTGAATTCTAACCTTTTTTTTTCCATTTTTCAATTTTCTTGTTAACCTAAAGGCACAGCAGCGAACAACGAACTGGCGCTCGGCGAATTACTTCATCGTTCAACTGGTTGAGCACACGTGTCCTTAATAAAACTTTTTTCAGGAGAAGTTTTAAAGGGCCACCAGAGATATTTTCCAGGTAATTAAAGAAAGGACTGTGTATAAAGTTCACAGCTTTAGTCTTTGTGTTTTTAAATACTTCACTAGGTTTCAATTAAATAAGAAGCGTAATTGCATACACCTTGAAAATCGCATGGCATTCAGACCGGAACGAGTCAAGCTGCGGGACTTCGCTTAGTCAGCGGGATTCAAAGTTCTCCCATGAAATCAAGGCGAGTGGTCAGTCAGTCCAAGATGGCGCCTAAACCCTGAAATCGGAGTACATCAGAAAGAAGGGACATAAAGTAATCTTAATCTTGATAGAAGAAGCTCCCATCACATAATCATAATAACGTTATCTTAGTTAGTGAGGGAGGTCCTCACTAACTAAGATAATATAGTATAAAACATTTTAAAAACCAATTTAAGCAAAATAACGTAAAGAACTTTAAAACTTATTACATTCAATCCCAGAAATACTTAAGTATTAAAACTCACTAAACTAAAGGAACCAACATGGTAATGTTATAATAACAGGAAATAAGTAAGAGAAGTTTGACATCAAAGTACTGATAAAAACAGAAGTAAAATGGAAAATTACTTTAAAATTAAAACCTATTAAGTAATAGCATTATAAAAGAATTAAGAGGTCCAAATGCAAGGCATTCCAATAAGGTAGAGCACTATTTACTGAAGATAAATTGTTAATATTGTAAATTGCATTTACAATAGGTACTAACTAGCTTACTGTTATGAGAAATTGTTGTAAATAAAAGCTTCTAGAAATTTCCAGATTTCTTAGTCATGCTGACTTGCATACCATAGAACTTTCCAGAACATTTCATTGAGTCACGCATTAATTAGGTAATACTACTAAAATAATTCTTATATAAGCTTCTGGAATGTTCCAGAACACTTTGTATATATATATATATATATAAATACTCACTCATATAGTGGTAGGAGTAGTTGTTGTTGTCGGAGCGACGATTGTTTTGAAAGGTACACTGAGAGAGAGTTACTGCGGAAGATCGCTCATTTCAAGGAACTTTGGAGACAGCAGTGAGATTGTGTTAGTGGTGAGCTAGGATATAGACTGTGGTGGGCTTAATTTAGTTTATTGACGATAAATATTGTACTGCTTTAAGGAGTCGTTCCTTGTTAAGAAAGTATCCTGCTGTTTAGTAAAGAAGTTGAGTTTGTGGGATTGTAGTATTTTTCTGTCGGTTAGATCATACCGTAACACTACGTGTAGCCGTATCCTCCCCCCTATGCTGTTTGGGGGCGGATTACCAACAAAACAATAGGATTGACTCTGAACACAATTTTAACCAAAGCACACTTCTTACAACAATATGGCCGGTTCACTCTCATTTCCCATAGTCCTTATTGCGTATATTATGGAGTTCCTTATGGCCTACATAGAACATTACCCCCCCCCCCAAGGAGTAACGGAACGGAGGGGACGTCTATAGAGTTGTCGTCCTAACTGCTAAAGGTCCCTAATCCTTGGGGGGAAGGATACGGCTGCAAATGGGGGGGGGGTTGTTACAATTTTTGGAAAGCTTACATCAATGAATACCTAATTTGTGGCATCAAAATATGGTAGTCTCAGCTGATTTTCAAGTTTTCTTTTCTAGTGTACATCAGCGAGCTATGATGGCATATGTCATTAGAAGGAACCTCGTCGTTTTCAGGGCAGGGACAGCACATGAGCCATTATTCACCTCGTCGTACATAGAAGACAACAGTAAAGAAGGTAGGTAGTAATGTATTTACATTCGACAGAACTAAACCGTAAGTGGCAGTGACAAAGAATGTAAATATTTTCGTATCGGTATGTGAGCACGTGAGCCGTTATGGTGTTAATTGCGTCTTTTGTTGTGGGGCGTCTATCAGGTTTGATATTTGTACTGCATTCATCTCCGCTCTCGAACTTTTCAAGCTTTACGCTAAATTTTCTCTTGCATGTAATTTAGCCTGTTTCACCTCTAACCCTTAGAGGTTGCTGTAGCTGCATTTGGATGGGGAATACGTTCCAATTTTTCCCACTGGCCGGGGTTTTTTGGGTTATCGTATCATGCGGCGGCACACAAAATGTTTAAGCCCGAGAGTTGATTCAGTTGTAACTAGTTGTTTACTGTTCTCTGTACCTTTGTCGGACGGCATTAGACACTCGGGCTCCTAGTTGGAGCTGCACACTCACTCTTGTGTATGAGTCGTGAATTAAGATAGGAAACTCAAATAAGGCCGTGATAGTATGTTTCAGGCTTATTTCTAGTGGAAAAGAAGGCCATAAGTAACAATTACTGTGGAGAAAATTTAGCGGCGACTTTTACGGATACTGTGAGTACTATACCAAATTTATTACAAAGTGCGACAAGTGTTCTTACAAAATGCGACAATTGTTACGAAGTGTGGCAGAACACACCTCCGCTAAAACATTTTTTCTAGAATCCTGCGATAAGATTAAAAACAATAACAGCAAAATCGGTAAGGATAGCATTTTCTTCTATTCATTATAATGAGTTTGCATGGCTTTACCGATAGCCGTCAATGCCAAAAGTTAATCGAGGATTAATCGCCTTTCAGTTTGGCTGGTCACAAATCCTGATCTGTATTATCCTCTTCACCAAAGAGAAAAATCAAAACAAGAAAGCGAAGTTTTTCTATGGGAAGCAGATATTTCAGCCGACTCCGATCAGCTATTCCTTGAAGGGCACCCAAAATATAGAGGAATCTACGTGATAAAAGTTAGTATAAATCATATTTTGATAGCGCAACCGCAAAGCCGCAAGTTAGGGTCACATGTGATGTGCTACGTTTCCCCCAAAGCTGAAACTTTCTGAGATATTTTAAGGCGAGGAACTAACGCGGAAGTTGTTGTCCAAGCACCAGTCATTATATACTATCCTTTTATTCGAACCACAGTATAACACAGGCATACACATAACTTTTTTCACGAATCACCATTTGCATTTGACGAGATGTTCCTTAAATAACAATTATGTTTCCAGTTGCAGTCGTTCCTAAATTCTTTTTTTGCCTTTTATAATTATAGGGTAAAAGCGCAGACCAGTTAAAGGAAAACTTTAACTGGAACAAAACAAAACTCGAAAAATGCAAAGGTGGAATGTCCCTTATGGATTTCGATACACTTGTGACAGCCGTTTTGGTATACATGAAAAACCATTACCCAAACACACCTGATGAATTCAACTTCCAAGCTGAATTAAAGGCCGCAAGTCATTGGTATTGGCACCCAGAGAGCGAACAAAGCCCGTACGATAAAGAAGAAAACTTGTTGTCGGAAACTAAGTATCCAGAACCTGTTTTGGGCCCCCACAAAGATCTTCGTGTGAAAATAGCAGCATTGGAAACCTGCAGAAAATGGGTCAGTGACCTGGAAGAAAAAAAGAAATGGCCACCATGTAAAAAAAACCACAGGATTGAAGAAGATGAGGAATATTCATCTGACGAGGATAGAAAGAACGAAATTAATGGTGTGCAGCTTTACAATATATGCGTTAGTGTAAAGTAAGAACCAAATGCTTCTGTCCAATTGTATTCCGCAGGACCTCATGAGGAAATCGTCCGTGGCTGTTACATCCATGTAGCAGAAACAAGTAGAAACCGCCGAAAGATGATTTCATACTGCTTTGCCCGCTTATTTCTCTGCATTTATCATTTTTTGACAACCCAAAGTACAGTAAGATGATTTCATACTGCTTTGCCCGCTTATTTCTCTGCATTTACCATTTTTTGACAACCCAAAATACAAGCTTATCATTTTTTCCATCAATTTATAGATCTCGAGGAAAGCATTTTTGATTTGAAGACGTACTTCGGTTTTACAGGTGAGCCCCTCCATTAAATTTTGTTCTATGTAAATCTGATTATCTTGGTCGGCGAAATCCTACAAAAAATGCGTGCACATAGCCTGGTTTAATCATCAACTTTGTAATTCAATTATTGATTTGGGAAATGGAAGGAAAACACTGTACTAATAACTTTAATCACTCAATCAGCCTCTCCGTTTGCTAGTCTTTTAGTTTGAAAATCTTTCAGTCTGTCAGTCAGTCTAAAAGTCTAAAAGTCTCTCCGTCGGCAATACAGTCAGTCGGTCACTTAATTAGCCAGTCAGTCAGTAATTTAAGCAGTCAGTCAGTCTATCAGCATATCAGACAGTCAGTAGGTCAGTCAGACAGTCAGCCTATCAATTAGTCTGTCTCTCTGTCTGTCTGAATATGAAAGCAATCCTTGCAGTGAGAAACATTACTTGAGCAGTAGTAGAAATGACCTAGAAAAAAGTTAGGTCTTTACAGGATTTGAAACCATCACCTCTGCGATACCGGTGCAAAGCTCCACCAACTGAGCTAACAAGCCAAGTCGGAGCTGGTTATTATGTTGGTTCGTAATAAAGTCGTGAAATGATGAAACAATGACCGAGAATACTGATGTAAAAATCATATATTTGAACTGCGCTTTAAGAAATGAATACGAACAGTCTGTTAGTCTATCTGTCTGTCCGACCACCCATGTATCGTCGGACTACAAATTTGTTTGCCTTGGTGTGTGTCCACTTCTGCACATTCTTACTATATTCTTTGATTCATTCCCAATACACGTACCTTAAATTGCAGATTTCTAAGTACACTTTATCTTTTAGAAAAATGGAAAATATTGTTTTGTTTGAAAATAACTAACGGAATTATTTTCTTAACAACTAGACCTTGAACTTGCCCAGACCCGGGCCCAGGTTCAGAGGATCCTTTGTCATCCAAGATGGCTGATCGGTTCACAAAAAGTCATTGGAAACCCAATGAATATCACTAAAGACGTTTACCAATGAAACTTAATTTACCATACACTAATTCATTGACTTGCTCTGAGGAGGTATACTTTGAAATCTACTGTACAAATTAGTTTTAGCACAGATATCAGGATTATCCTTTTTTTTCAGTAATTTCTATCATCGCATGCAAGTTCGCTATTTGAAAAAATCATAATTCTGTTGTGTAATTTTGATATTGTTTTTCTCCGCGTTTTAGTTATCAAACGTATAATTTTGAAATGATTCCGGGATGAAAGAAGCAATTACCACTTTGTAATAGACCTATTTGCCATAACGTTGGTAGGGTAAATTTTGATAGTGTTGTAAATAGTTTAGGAGTTGATTCTAGTGCAAATAGTGTAAATATTTCTGGTCACACGTTGTAAATATTACCTTTGAAAAGACACTTTTTTGTAGCTACTGTAAAGCCAGCATAGAACATTTTTTAAACTGTCGTACTTGTATAGTTCGTAGCTGGTCGGTAAGAATCAGAGACAACAGGTGCGAGAAATTAAACCATTTTTAGTAGAATTGTTACTTACAAAAGAAAGGAACAGGTGTCTAGTTTCCCCTTAACCACTTCGTAGCATTTACGGGGGTGGGGGAGTGGCGGAAGAGGGTAATTTTTTTCCAAACTATGCCCGAATTGGAAAGGCCAGGAGCCGAGAATCAAAAAGAACTTTGAAACAATAGGAACGTCCCAAGGTTAAATGGAAGGAAAGAAATTTTCCAGAGACATTGGAAAAGTTTAATAGCTCATTTTTATAACATTTTCAAGGAATTCTTAGTTGTGCAATTCGATTCAGAGCTCCACATTTAAGCTACACTCACAATAGCGATAGCCTGGAAATCTTGCGTCATTCCTTAGGAGAACCCCGAAGTTCTCTAAAAAGTGACCGAAGGAATGGGATTGTATCTGGTCACTATGAATTATCACTTTTAAGCCAAAACGTGGTCAAAGTAGCCTTAGGTCCCCTGATTACTATTGCCTTTTAATGTATTTTCAACAGTTTCAAGATCCAGTGAACAAATACATCCATGATGCACAAAACATTTAATATATATACACTTATAAAATAAGTTTCACATATGGCTCACTTAGCGATTAAGGGGTTAAATCCTTCAATAAACTGAAATTATGCTATTATATACATTTAATACTGTTACCTTACAATTGAATTTTTTCGCTGACATGATTATTAAGCTTTTACAACCATAACATAAAAGAGTCTGCTTGTTTTGCTCCGAATCTTATACGTTAATCATTTCGACATTTTCCTCTGTCCACCAAGGGCGTAAATTCCCTGAACTGATCCATTGAATTTTACTTTGCAATCTTCCATACGCGTTCCACAGAGTCTTCCTTACAAATTTCCTTCATTAGCAAACTTCCTGAAGATAAGTCTCGGCAATAAGAGGACTCTTAGATACTAAGATCTTCTTGGTCTGTCCTCAAATCATCGGCTAACAGCCCTTGGGTTTGCTTATTTGATTCGGACTATGTATTTTGAGGTTTTCGTTTGTTTGTTTGTTTTTGTGGTATATTTTTTAGGTTGTTTACCAAATGACACGTAGCGATTTCTGTTTGTTTTTTTAATCATACGAGCTGGTAACATAATTTCGCTGATATAAATAATAAAGATGCCGCTTAAGAAAAAACTTTTGTAACTTTGTTTGTTTTCTAAATCATAGGCAAAAGGGATCAGTACTCAACTTGTTTTTATGCTCATGTGGAAAGTTTTGACCGGAAAACAAAACGTTCAAATTTTGCATCGCATAATAAAAGATGAATATTTTTTAAATTAAACCCAACCACCAATATGATAGGATGACCGTCGTTAATTTTCACCAGGCAATTGGTATCCTTTTTTCCTTTTTGCAGTTTAAGTTCGTTACGAATTCTGAGAGTACATAATCATTTTGAATAAATTTATCAGGCGTGATACCACTGAGAGCAACAGAAGTACTTAACCGACGGCAGTGTTTTTTTTTTTATGTCTTCATGATAGAATCACTTGCCTTGGGAAGCACCAACTGATTAATAACAGACACCTCTCAAAAATGGCGACCAAATAAAAATCCTTCGTTAAGAAAATTGACCTATCGTGAAAGAACATGGTCAAATCATGATAACATTCAGCGGGAGTTCCAAGTTAGTAGTTGATGCAATTCAAATCTTCGGAGACATCATATCATGAAATTGTTGATATTCACTTAAGTTTTTTCAACTGAGGGCCTCGATGGAGTGATGGCTCCTACGACTAACGGTTAAGATTTAGGTCATTGCACGGTTAATTTCTTTCCATTGCGATTAAAAGAAAAAAAATTTACGACCAACGGTTTAAAAGTTGTCAATTTTTACGCCTAGCGGCTTCATCGTCTTTGGCCTTTAACAACCAACTCGGATAGCCCCGTTCAGACCCTCCCTGAGGTATTTTTCTGTAAAATTAAATGTTTTCTCGCCGGAGATAACTCCTAACTTGCTGAAACTTAAGAAGATTGCAAAATAAATAATGAGTTCTTCAGTTCAGTTCCTAACTGGCATTCCTGTCAATGTGCTTACATATGGTGATTTTAATTTTCAGCTGCCATTTTGGAAATAACTCCTGAAAATTAACTCCACGCTGGATCGTTCACGTCATTTTTAAACAATTGATGATTGCATAAAAAGTCTGATTTGTGCGCATGGTTACTAGTAACAGCTATGGACGGATTATGGTGAAATATAAACAAATGAAGCCTCTTAAAAACTCCAAGTAAAAAATAGTACTATAAAAAAATTCTTTTGTTAAAATAAGAAAAAATTAAAATTATCTCTACCCGCGAGATTATTTCGCAAGTCAAAAGACCTTTGTCAAAGGATAATTGGAAGACATATCAGCAGTGTTAAGTTATAAGAAAGTTTTTAGAACATTTTTTTTTCTAAATAAAAAATGAACTGATTCTGTTCTTCCGTTGGCTGATCACTGTGATTGTTCGAAATCTTTCATTTTGATTAGACCTGAAAGACTCTGCGATTTCAAAGAAATCTTGAACCGTTTCTAATTCTTACGTAAAGAAAGAACAGCAAGAAAAATCATCAATCAGTCACGTGATTGTTATGCTTAAGAATTCGTCTGTTTGACAGTTTGCTCGTTTGTTTTTTTGATTGGTTGTTTGTTCGTACGTTCGTTTGTTTGTTTGTTCGTTAGTTCGTTTTTTGTTTTTTCTTTTCTTGTGTAAGTATTTTTTAGTCTGACTAAGGTAGCCTGATTGACATATCAAATAACAAAAAACAGAAGCTATCAGAAAGCTGGTCTCCACTTAAAATTACTAATCAAGCGGTCTGATCAAGTCATATGCGAGCTCCTTCAAAAGCGATGCAAATCTGACTTTGTTTTTTCAGCGCAGTCTCTTGACAATGATCACCTTTTGACATCCTTCTTTTCTTCCATACATATGAAACAGCTCATGAACGAACATCTCATCTCGGTTCAATTCGGGGAAGGTGTCATTCTTAGGCAGGCCCGCGACCAACGGCTTTCTCCATGTTACAGACATGCGCGTCAAGCATCATTTCGAGTTGATCTCGCTCTGCTGTGAGGTATGCGATCTCCGCTTCAAGCTGACTATTGGCTGATTCTAGTTCCTCAGCGGCCTACAGACGAAACCAATTATATTAAATCAGAATCCCTCCAAAATAAAAAAATCAGTGATAATGACCAAACCCGATTCGAGCTCGTTTAGCAAGCTTTTTTGTCAGCTTACTACAAAGAGAAACACATACATTCCAGCCAAAAATGTCCATGGATATAAGCTGCAGTTGAAGTAGATCTTTTTCAAACATGCGGTGAAACATGCGGTGAAAATTATCCGGGAAGTTCTTTTACGGTGATACCTGTATTATTGAAAACTGCATCTTTGGATAATGAAATTCACGAGTTTTCATTGGCATAGCCATCATGGATTATAAGCCATAATACCATGCTCTACAAGTGTGGAAAGTGTACGCATCAGCTCAAAATTAAAACGGATAAAAACTTATCTAAATCATGTATTTGTTTATCTATATTTTTAGGCGTTTTTTAATAATAAAAAAAACTATTCTACCCGCGCTTGTTGGAAATGAGATGATTATAGCCAACTTAGCCCTATGGGCCTCGTTGGCTATCTATCATCTCACGTCCAGCGCGAACTCGTGAAATAATTTTCTATTAAACGATCCCATATTCAATGGAGACCCTGTGTTATACAGACATTGGCCAAAATCCCGATTTTTCTCCCCTTATTAAATGCAAAGAAGTTCTCTTCAACTAACTTTTAACACCTCCATTAAGTGGACACTCAAACTAAGTATTTTGTCACATGAAACCTGTATAAGGCGAAAAGCTTCAGTTAGAAATTTAAGCTCCTTTTCTTTTACAATTGCAGTTCGAGATTACATTATTTCATTAAAACCTTTTTTCCGGTAATAAAGTGTTATCCCATCAACCCAAAGAGCCTAGATTCACTCAAAGGTTGCCCGACTATCAATCTGCTCCAGTTGGAATTGAACAATTAGTATTTGTTAATTTGATAAAACTGCAATAAGGACTGAGACACGAAATACCACTAACAGACACAAACTCAAGAAACCTATCCTAATTGCATACTGATTCAACTGCCTATTCCTCTAGGTCAAAGTCCATGCACCCCGGAGTATTATGGGAGACGGATGAGGTTCGTTATACACGTATGTACCTGGGGTCACGTGGACCAAAA
This sequence comes from Pocillopora verrucosa, assembly GCF_036669915.1. Lineage (NCBI taxonomy): Eukaryota > Metazoa > Cnidaria > Anthozoa > Scleractinia > Pocilloporidae > Pocillopora > Pocillopora verrucosa. The sequence continues at coordinate 19,678,792 of NC_089318.1, read as the reverse complement.
AGTAAATAATGTCTTTGACTTTGTTTTCTCTAACTTTTACAATCATTATTGCGCTCAAACGCCTTCTGACCAAAAGAGTAAATTAGATACAAGCTCTTCATGCAAAAATCGTGGAATTAGGACAGCTGTTCCCATAAAGAACTAGAAAATTTTTTGTCTTCTTGTAGTTCAAATTTAGACTCGTTATAATCATTTCCCCAAAATGTGACTAAGTTGATAATCAGAGATCCAAGAGAAGCTCACCTGTCTCAAGGTATTAACATGTTCTTTCCGCTTCATTCGACATTTCGAAGCAGCGACCTTGTTTCGCTCCCTCCGAAGCTTTCTTCTCTGCTCTTCTTCTGGCGTAAGCTGCATAAGAGGAGATAAAGAATCCCGAACGAACATATGTAGAGGAACAAAGAGGAACAACTAATGAAAAATGACAAACACAGTCAGGAAATTCAAATCACTTCATTCACCTTTTTGAGAAAACTGACGAGAAATCAGATAACCACTTCTTACATAAACATAGGTAATGAAAAGATCATGACAGGTTGTTTTCCGGGGGAGGGAGTTACCTGCTACAATGAACCACCTAACTGAGGTATTGCAATTTCATAGCATAGTTAATACCGTTATAAGCTTGATTAAAATGATCTTTCCCATAAGACAAGGCTTCTTTGCAAGCTAGAGGCAAGTTTTGCATTTCATCTTCCATTTGATGGTCTGTAGTCAATGGAAGTTTGAGAAGATGAAAGGGAAATGTCATTATTGAATGACAGGTACCAATCCCCCCCATACCACCCGTCAAGAGCAATTGGTGCAAACTATGCAAACATTCAAACGCTGATAATTTTGGAAACAGGTGCAAACTGCTGAACAAAGGCCTTCCAGTGTTTATATTGTTTGCAGTCACTCGAGCGTGATAAAAAAACTCTCTTTGGCGTGATAATTAAGTAGATGGTTGGTTTTGCTGAATCAAAACGATCTTTACTCAAAGCTACGTTGTATAGAGGCGAAATGAGAAGCGTCCCAATGAAGTATTCTCAAATGGTCTTGTTTACGTTACATGATGATAGAAGGATTTTGTGATTAGCCATGAGTAATAAATTATATTCGAATAGCCTCTAGTTTTCTCGGAAATAATCGCCGAATCAATTACCTTCGAAAACCAGCGCTAATATGAAGGTATTCCACATTCGCAACCGTAGAAATATTGTGGTATGTAGCCAAAGATTGTCGAAAGTGCGTTAAATATTGTTGATGTGCGTCTTTCTTATGAATCGGAAACCGCATACAAATTGATCAAATAATCCTCAGATTATTTTAGGGTAATTTGGTATCATCAACTGAGTTTATATCGTAAATTCGCCACCGTAAAGAGTTTTTAAAGCTGGCGTTTCAAGCGTTAGCCCTTCGTCAGAGCGACGTATCGCTAATTATTATCAACTGAGTTGATAATACCAAATTACCTTGTTATACTCTCCCACCGACGAAGCACCACTTTTTCTTTAGAAACTTACCCCCTTCACTCAGATTATTTTAATTAATCGCAATTCGCCTTCAGCTATTTAAGTCAAGCTTGTGAGTTTTTTCCCCTGTCAATGTGGATTTGGTTGAAAAAGCTCATGAGGTGATTCATTTCCAGTCAATCTACAACAACTTGTATCAGACAATGCACTTATTATAGAAACACGTGATTTTTTTCCCGCGGACAAGAACGTACACCTGACCACTGACGTAACTACTGACGAGTTTCCCGCCATCAGATTCTGGTTCCAATTTTCAAAAAGAAAAATCTGTTGTTGGAAAGTGACACGCATACGTAGAAAAGGCATGGAAACCTGGGTTTTTTTCAGTTTTGTTGAAGAAGGATAAGTGAAGCCCTACGTCCAGATTCGTCTCATCGCAAGAGCTTAGAATTAAAACTTCGCAAGGAAACTGGTTTTGCAGTGCATCCTCTCATATAAAGAAAGATCATTCTGGAGTGAAAACCAAAGTAACAGCAACAGCCAATCAGACCAAAGATATGTATGTTAGGCAACCAATGAGGACTCAAAGAATAGACAACTGAACGGCCGCGAGCGCGGGAAAAGGGACTGAGGTGAGCTAGTCACAAAATATTTTATTTATGGCATCTGATTGGGACAGAGATTAAAAATATCAAATAGCGTAGTCAAGTAATAAACTTCATAATCTTCGAAAGGTTTCTGTCTTCTACAGAAGTCACTCACAAAAAGGGTTTGCCTAAACAAGCTTCAAAACGTGATGCTCAATGGTTTCTTAGCTTAACAAAGATTGTTACTTTGGACTGATAATTGACGACTGCTATCCGTGAATGATGTTTTGTCACAGCGGTATAACTATGTGAGCATTACTGCCTTAGATGTCAGGATAAATAAAAATCTAATAAAAGAACCCTGAAATTGACTCAATTTTCCGTCAGCAAAAGTTTTGACAACTCAAAAGTAATCCTAAGATTCCATTGGACAATATTTTCTGAGTCTGATATTTCATTTTAGTTTGTAAACTGATTGTTCATTTTTTCCAATTTAATCTACCTCGCCTGCAACGGTCTGGTGCGTTATGCCGGCCCCACTGTTTAACATTACTCGAGGGCAAATATTGGGTCCCAGTTAAAGTTGTCAGAATTTCACAAACCAATCACTCCGTCAATTTTGGTCGCACCTTCTGCTATGCGCTTGAACTTAAAGCTCTTGGCTTATCGTCAAAAGCTGCCTTATATATCAGGTCCTATTAATAAAAATAATAAATAATGGGAAATACTTGTTGGTTCTTGGAATCTTTGGAGTTATGGTCGATCTTCGGACAGTCGAGTCCACTGGCAGCGCGTTTTGATTCTATGACGTATCTCAACTCCAACTTAACAGGCAGCTCTGCTATCTCAAAAGCATGGTCCATCACAATGTTACCGTCAGGGACTGGGTTCCCAACTGTTCGAATGACGCCTCCTGGTTCCATATAGACTCCATTACTTGTCTTAGAAAAGAAGAAGATGAACCACTTGATGTGTAATGACAACAAATTAAATGATAAGTGGTTAATTGATCCTCATGGTAAATATAAGTCAATTGAACCCTCACTTTTTTTTTTCTTTTTCAAATTTCGCTCTTTTCAGCGTGAGCAACTTATTTAATTGTATTCGACTTGTAGGAATCATTTAGCTTGCACAGAAAGCTTCCCACTGGGGCGAGTTAACACGACAAACTTTCGATCGTTTATTCGACCGGCCATATTTGATTTAGAGTTAGAGTGCACTGTAGGGGAGGGGACTGGGAAAGGGGTGAAGTTATTTTTATTGCCCCACTTCCTCCTCTCTTCTTCCTTCTGACTGTCGCCCACCCCCCTTGGTAAAAAATTTTCTTCTCTCCCCAACCCTCTAATGCCGTAAAAATCAAAGATGGCAGCAATAAATTTTACCAAGAAAACACCTAGCACCCGCTCGCTAAGTTCACGCCTGCTCTGCAGGCTAGTTGTCATTTTGCATGATAAAATGTTCTGATATGTCGCTTGAGTATATCAAGATTTCGTTTGCCTGAATTGTGGTTTGCTTGGTTAAGCCCAATTTCGCGAGTTTGATCTATGTAATTCTTGGTAAGAGCGACTTTATTTCACAAGCAAAAGAGCGCCTCCTGTCAGTTGTACTGTTTAACGGCCGTAGCATAAGTATACATTGTTCGTTTGCATCAATGTAAATTTAGTACCAAAATTAGAAGCTGTCGTTCAGAAGCAAAGGACAAAACCAGTTAAACTAATCTTATAAAGATCATGATACACGGAAAATTCATGAACAGCAAAAAAAACACGCCAGATGTCCCGCATGAAGTAACAGAGAGCAGAAAAAAACGTTTCACAATCCATGAAAACTATCTGGATCCCTTCATAAAGAACGTTGGCTCCGCATTATTTCCTACGCGTTCGGAGCGAAATCTCACAAAGCAATTGCTTTGTAAAATTTGCCCGCGAGCGATCTATTTCTGTTTCCTGTTTTGTCATAGTGCGACATTGGCGAATAATGAGATAAAAAGAACAAATTGTCAATACAATGCAATTTTATATATTTCCTTGCAAAAATTCGCGTCCCCTATTCTCAGGAAATTTAAACTCTCAAAGTACAGTTTTCGTGCAAAAACGACCTGTGTTAGCTTATAAACGAAGACGACAAGGTCCCCGGGAACAGGTAAAACTTAAGAGATTGTCAGATTTCATTGTTTACAAACAGGTGGTAAATTATTTCGATTAAGATAAACCTGACTCAAATTATTCTCTTTCCTTTGAAAATAATGAGATATCATTGTTTAACCTGTGATTTTCTTTCATATATGGTGTTTTTAACATAACTATGCTGCTCTTGGTTGATATATCGTTTTTAAAAACTTCTTTTGTTTTACTTTGAGAGCGATCCAATAATTGCTATGAGGACCTTGTCAAAATACTTCCTCGGCAGACAACACCAGTTGTCAACTGATCCCTTATGGCCCTGCAGTTAAATACGAAGGTAAATATCTCGTAAATTGCTCAAAAGCAAGTGTTTTTGACTCCCAGCAATTGACTGCAATGGCTTTCCAGCTTTACATTCTGTTTAAGAATAAAATTGTGCGCACAGTACTTTAGATCTAATAACTTCGGAGTTTGAGCTCCACAAGTCCATGTTTGCTGATAATATTTGCGTGATATCATAAATATTACCCTGATCCAGGAGAACTCACCGGAAAATCCATTTTGTAAAACCGTCTTTTCGGCAAACAGAAAGCTGATCTCTCGTCTGCTTTCTTCGGAATCTTCACCGTTTTAAACAAAATCAATACTTACGCCACTTGAGAGATCCCCACGGAGTTAGGCTAACACTTATTTGGGACTGATGACATTATTAATATTAAATAATCACCTTGTTCATTTTAGCAAATTGACGCCATTCCTATCGGTACAGCCTTTGACCAACCAATCCGGGAAGAGATCGCGCGGAAGTCATGTTTAAAAACAAATAAAATCAAATCGAAAAATAACCTCTATTACAAATAAGTGAATATGCTTTGTTTCCCTTCACATAGCGCTAACATTTCGAATTTATGTACTGCCTCAACTTTTGTGCGTGCAATATTAACACAGTTTCTCAAATCCGCTTCAATTTTTCCGAAGGACGAGTCTGAAACAAATCGTACCGAGGTTAGTTACTTGAAGAGTAAACCTTGTCATCCTTGTAGCAATAATCGAAGAGATTAAACCATTGAGGTCGCGCGAAGATCAATCTAAAATCTTTTTGAGATTTTTATTCAACACCATAGTGATTTGATCTAATTTTTAAGGATAATGAGAAGTCGTGGTTTTTGTGTGGGCGTGTTTCTGTGGAATAATTGGTGTTAATTACTACAGGTGCGCACAGTCCGCTGTTAACACCTAGATGACACGCAAGAGGAAAAAAAACGCTGAATTCGCTAATTTCTTGACTCGCGTAAAGCGCGCAATTCTCTTCTATTTGTCCTACCTCCAGCACAGATATATTCCTTAAACATCTCAACAACAGGAGTAAAAGAAAATTATTTATAGCCGTGTTAACTTTATTGCTTCAAGATCACTAAAAGCAATCACCTTCCCATCTTTGTGTTTCCTTCTATCAGTACCTGTAAGTTTACGGTTCTTCACAGCAAGTGCCTCATTAACACAAATTACTGCTCATTGATGTTTTAACCTGTCTCTACTCGGCGTGTAACATTGTCCCAATGCACACACCTGATAGCTTCTTTGAGAAGTGTCCGAATCGTCGTGTTTAACAAGCCCAAGCAAACGAGTCCGTCCTATATGCTAATAATCCTTGTTTATATCGCTCCTGTCAGTTCTTTGATTGATTCATTCCCCCTCATCTGTGTCTGAAAAGTCAATTGCACTCTCAGTCAGAAAAAACTTCCTCACCCCTTCCCAGTATTTAAAAACTCTATACACCGAAAATTTATTGTGTGAAATCACAGAGTTTCCAGATGATCGATTGGTAATCGTGGGCGCTCAACGAGTGCAAAGAGGTCGCGGGCTCGAATCACAAAATAGGAATAGTTCTCAATTTGGCCTGGGCCCGAGTTTGAGATGGAGCGGGTTGAGAGTAACTCTCTAACTGGCTTAGGGGCCGAGTAACTCCTCCCCGGAAATTCTGTTCGCTTTTTTTTTTTTCATTTTTTTTGCTGTCTTTTCGATTTTTCCCTTTGTTATCATCATTTTTATCTTCTTTTTTTCTTTTCTCTTTTTTATTTCTGAGCAGTTAGTTTTTTTGGGTCACTTTTCCCTCCATTTCTTTTTTCCAAAATTAGATGTGATATTTTCTCTCTTTTTATGCTGCTGTTATTAACAAGCAGCAAGCGTGGATGGAATTATACCCAAGACAAGTTGGGGACAGAAATTAAATCACCTCTCAGTAAGGTGGGCATGAGAGTAAAAGATACATGCAAAAGTGAAACATAATTTTTGGCTGGAAGAGAAGGGGAGGGAGGAAGGATCATGAAATCTTCCACTGCAAAAATTGGGAGATCAAAATAACACTGTATACTCTGAAGGGAGGAAACGTAAGTGCTCTTAAGGGAGGAAGCGTAAGTGCTCTGTGGTCATGACTAAATCCCCCGCCTCCTCCCCAGGAAATACTGAAATAATAACCAGTCCCTAAGGAGAATGTGCTACCTTTGCTATAACAGCTGAAAATGGTTAGAAGTTCTAGTCCAGTCTCGGATAAAGACGATAAACACTAGTCCCTAACTCCTGCATCTTCTCTGTAATGGTTACCAGGGACGTTAAAGAACCCACGCACTTCCCGCAAAGAGTACGGGGAATGAAAATCCCGGTGTTGTGGTCCGGCCTTGTCATTTTTGTTCAGGCCTCCATTTGAAAAACAACCTTTTAAGTTGAACTGGGCCAGCCTTTATTAATATTACAAATGAAAAAAATAAATGAATTAATTACCAAAAAAGGCTCCTGAGTTTTATGGATAAGTTTGATGAGGAAGCAAACCCCAAGTCCTCAAGCTCAGGGAATATGAATGTTGTTAACTGTATCACTTCATGGATTGCTCTCCAATCATTCTGATTACTATTACGAAAGATGAATTCAAAGGCCGCCGTATTGTAAGATGTAAAAGACTTTAATCTTGTTCTAAAGCAAATTAGCCAAAAAGCAAAGACTGTGAACGCTACTTTTAAAGGATTTACGCTACATAAATAATAAACTGCCTTCTAAGAAAACATCTTAAAAGTTTTTTTTTTTCTGCAAAGTATTTCAATGTATCTTAATTTATGTCCATCTATTTCGTCCTCTCTTTTCCATTTACTTTTGACTGCGAGTTTGTTGGAAGCAAATAAATTGCAAAATAGCTTTGATAAAACCAGCCAGCATGTTAACATACGTAACTAAAACCAAATTTCACTCAAAAAAACGCTCTTCGCACGTGTATCAGCGAAAATAATACGCTTGAAGTGAAATTGCACCACACGCCACACTATCACGGTACAGCGGCTCATCGTGTGACTCCATCCACGCATGTGCACGTCATTAATAGCCCTTCATCTTGAATCGGTATATTGACTTATTCTTCCTCTTGATTTTGTCCTCTGTCACCAGTTTTTCCCTTCATGATAAATTGGCATTTAATCCAAGTTCGTGGTCATCCTGTGGAGTGTGGGAATATTTTGCGCAGCTGTGTGAATCCAACATGAATTCCAGTTTTTTTATTTCCGCTTGTAACTTGCTGATCTGCGCTTGAAGATCATTGTTTTGATGCTCCAGCTCCTCAGAAGCCTTAAAGAAAAAATATCATCACAATGTCTGCTACTTTTCGTTTTCAAGCTAACAAATAAAACAACACTGCAAGAAGGCTACTTCAAATTATATGGAGGAATCGATTTAGCAGTTCTGTAAGACCTCTGATACCAGAAAATTCAAAGGTATTCGTTCTTTCCCTTGCCTCTAAGAAGAGATTGTGGGCGTCTTTATCATAACGAGATCCAACTCTTCCTAAATATGGAAGGAGCTGAGTTGTGCTGCTCTGGCAGTAGGAGACATAAGCCGTAATTTTACCTCATAGGAGCGTATTTATTCGATTAAGTACCCAACTTCCAATTAGCGACTACCCCCACCCGTTCCAAAAAAAACTTAAGTGCACAAAAGGAGTATTGATTATTATTTCTTTACCGGCTTACAATCTCTAAATTTACCGTCTATGGTACATCTTCATGGTGTAATTTTATTTATTATCTTGTTGCAAAATAAACGCGAACAGCCTATGACTGAGCACCAGGGGCGACTGATCGAATAAATACGGTACCCAGATACCTCAACTAATGTTTTAACGTGTTCCTTTCTTTTCTTGCGGCATTTAGAGGCGGCCACTTTATTCCTCTCTCTTCTTATTCTACGTCGTTCTTGTTCGTCAGCGGTCAACTGCCAAGAGAAAAGTGTTCTGTACTCGCAAGAAGTTCATAAATTGTTCAAAACGGTTTTGATAAATTTTCACAGAAAAAACTAGGTAAAGAAACTTTTAATCAGCAAAAGAAGTATGACAAGGAAAAAGAAAACTTTTTCGAGGTAAAAGCAATAGCCAAATTGCAGAGGGGTCTCGCGAGGGACCAAATTGTAAATAGCGTTAGCTTTACTTCTGACTGGTCCAGAGTGATGTGGAATGATTCCGTACCGATAACAGATCAAAAGTGGAGCATTTCATACCGTTTTACCTTCGACATAAAAAGAAAAATTGTTACGACCCGATTTCGAAAATAACGCTGTTTTAGTACGCCTTATACAAATGGTTAAGAAAAAAAATTCGTTTCCTCAACTCAGCCAATTGATAAATTATCTTTAAAAAAAAAAACTCTTCTCAACTGTTTACCTGGATATCCCTCACTTAAGGCCAGTGCCTTCATTAACGTTGATTTCGAAGCAAAATATCATTTAAACTTACTACACGATCCTGTAGGTAAACTGGGGAATGTTCTTTCCCTGTTCTTTACGGTTACATTTATTCCTACTTGACTGCTCTTGATGATCATTTATTTACTCATTTACAAACGATATTTACAAAAATACATTCTGTTAAAAAGACGAACTTAAATAAAAGCAACAATTTTACATCATTAAATATGTGTTTCTTACTTTCTTACAGTTTAAGTAAAAGACTTCATGCTAATCCGCCAGGGTCTGACTTCTCTATCGATGTACAACACGAGGTAGAAGATTTAACTAGTGTTATCTAAACAGTTGAACTATTTTTCCTGTTAAAAAAAACATGTTCCCTGCCTCTAAAATTCAAAAATTTCAGTTAAAAAAAAAAAAATGACTGCTCTTGATTGGTTTCAATCCTGATCAATTGTGTCATTTTATTGATTTTTCAAAAAGGACCAAAACCCATTCTTTGCGAGTTGCATTCGTTACGCGAAATGCTCCTTCTTTTCAACAACCTGTACTCTACCCACGTTTTTTTTTTTTTTTTCTCACACACCCACGTCCCGTGACAAACAGTCGCTCACCGAGAAAATGCAAATCACTTTCTAATAAAATATTTATTTTTTTCGGCTTTTCATTAAAAGCCAAGAAAACCAAAATCGAAAGAGTCTATTTGATATGGATGCAAATTTCAAATAAAGATCAGCTGCCCTAACGTGGGATGCACTGGAATACGATGACATAGAGCTGAGACCCTTTCATTCCTTCAACGCAGCTGAACATTTACATCATTTTTTTTCCTGCTATCATGACTGGAGAAAATTACGAGAGAAATATTTTCATCTCTAACCCTGAGAGATTGCGAAGAGACCATCACCGGGTAACATGAATAACGGAAAGTCTTACCATGCAATCCTGGACATTCGTACCACGATACAAGCAGACTCCTACTCTCATTTCAGGCTGAAGTTGACTGTAATGTTTTGACATTGACCCTAAACTCCTGAGGCTTCTCAGTTCGTGCTCTAATTCAGTTCATTTTCATTTCCCTCCATGAAATTAATCAGATTTAGCTTGGTAGGTTTTACTTAATAAAATCTTCGAACACTCCTTGTCTTTCTCCAGTGTCTTAACATCACTTCAATTGCTCAAATGTTTCTTAAGAATTTTCGCTGGATGAGTTTTAGTGACATTTCTCCGTTGTCTACTGTTTGAATTATGTAATAACTGGAGACAGCAGGTAGAATTGTGTCTGAAAATGTCTTGATCCAAGCTTCGACGGGCGCATGAAAACCAGGATAGGTTTACTTGCAGTCAAAGTAATTTCTAACCAATGAAAGGGGTAAGTTTCCAAAGTGGCGGGCATTACAAGATAATTTGTTTTTGATAAACTGATTTGATAATGTAAACTGGCCACCGTAAAGAGTCTCTTGAGCTGATGTTTCGAGCACTAAACCCTTCGTCAGAACGAAAGACTAAACCAACTAATTGAATTTTCATTTTCCATCATTCTGGTCATTGATTATGATAATGAAACAAAGAAACAGAAACTAAATTTGTCCTAACTTGGGAGTTGTAACGTAGCTTAATAGAAGTTAAGTTCCAAATGGTTCTTATAGGAAAAGAATTAGCTCCTGGTGAAAAGAGGGATCTGGAAGGGGCTTGTAGATTCTATGATTTGTTCTTTTTCAGACTGGAAAATGTCGCTCAAAAGGTAGCAAGGTCAATAGTAGCAATTTTGTGGGCGAACATGACAACTCTGAGGAAACACAAATAAACAAGAAATAGCCGATAACTTAGTTTATCTACCGAGTTCCACTTCTCAAAAGACAAAACGAACTATAAAAGCAATTATCGAATTGGAAATTTTAACCAACAGCAAAATAAGCACTACCATTTTACCAGCCAATCTTAAAAAACTTTCATTTAGCTTGTTTTTGTGTTTATGAAAAAACTGAAATTAGAATATGGAAACTTTTTGTGGCTAAGGGTTTTCTGAAGCCGGACGATTTTATTCCGTCATTACTCTCGTGGTTTGAATTGTACTGGCCTGAGATTTTCAGCTCTTACCGTACAAATCAACCGCTTTTTTACTTTACTTCAATTTTGAATAACAGTCCATTCTATTGGAGCTATGTTTCGTTTTCTTTAATAGAGAAACATGAGATGATTATCAGTCCAAACTTTCTAGTAATATGCATAAACTCTTAGATCGAATTCTAAAAAAAAGCTCGGGACCTTCTAGGCAAACTGATCTTGGGGTTTGCTTGTTCTGTGATCAGCATTTATAGTACCTACCGCGAGGAAAAAGTATTAAAAGGCCAAATACATGACTCTGCAACAACAAAACACCAAGAGGTTCGCACCTGACACTTCACAACCTGTTGTTTAAGCAATGATAACAATTCAGTTCCTTCTTAACAACTGGACCACCTAAAGAACGGTTTCTTGACAATGAGAACTCATAAAATGTTTTCAGATTTATTTGTAATCATCTCGAAACTGCCGTGTTGCTTTAATTGTATCTAAGAACATTTTTAGGCACACGCTATAGATTTCTCTTTAAAAAATTGCTTCATAACAATTGCACAAGGTAAAGGGATCATTCAGTCGTTTTTAAATCCATGAGCTTCCAAACACGGCTGCTTCACTTCTTATGTGTTTGCGAACAAATGTTCTTCATTCGGTGTTTTCCAACTCACATGTTGAGGTTCTCAAAATGTCTTAACGGCTGACTCATATTCCAAGGCGACAACGATATTTCAAACGTCGATTTGGATACTAAAACAGCTCAAATAAAGAGTCAAAAATTTTGATAGCTTATCAAACCCCGCAACTTAGCCACTCACCCGAAAAAAGGAAGCTTCGAGGAATGCTGTTTACGTAGCTCAAGTAATCGTTACATAAAAAGAACAAGCGAGTCACGAAAGATCGAGCGAGGCGACGAACGACCATACGAACGAACGAAATAAGGAAAGATCGGCCTGACGAACGACTGAGGGTATGACCGAGTCAACCGAACGAAAAACGAAGTTCTGACGATGTCTCAAACGAACGTCGAACCAACCACCGACGTGAAAACAAACGAACTGCCGAACCGAAGAATGAATTCATTTAATGATTGATTATCTGATTGAATTAATGATCCAATGAATGACTAAATGAAGGATTGATTAACCACGACTGGAATAAATAAACTACTGATCGTTCTAAGAACTAATGTAAACAAACTGCAAAAACAAGCGATGTTCTTTCATATCATTGACGCCAGTATTGCAAAATTCGATGGTCTTGTAAACCGTTACTCTGATGATGACCAAAGAAACTTAGAGTTAGTGCTTTTCATGAAAACCGTGAGTCAAGAGCAATCCAAACAACCTCTTCGAGGTAAACAAGGAGGAGTAAATAATATTTGGTGCTAAGAATCCTTTCCCTGTGGAGCAAGAATTTCTAACGAGCATTACAACTCTGTGAGTATCACAAACCGCTTCATTTCCATGGTCGTATTCAAAGTTCATCTCCATCATGTATTCCATATCAACGTCTTCCCCACCATCATCGACAGAACATCTTAGCTCCGGTTTGATGTGCATATCAAACAAATTCGCATTTGTCTGTGGAGTGCAATCCACCAGCTCTGATAAATCTTTCGGTGCTCCAGTGAATTCATGAATCATAGAAGGACAATTCTGTAAAATTAAAACAACCTCCTGTAGTTATTCGACAAGCGTGCAAAACGCTGCGATCAGCGATTTTTTCGTGCGTGTACCGTTCCTAAGTTTTAAGTCTTTCCGGTAGCACTCATTAAAGATGAAAGGACTCTTCTGGTACCTGGTGGCTAACTCCTCAAAAACATTCTGTCAAACAACGAACACTTTGTGAACTCAACCGTGTAATTAGCGCCACCCCTGATAAGGAAGAAACGAGGCTACCTCCGAGATACTTGCGGAATTTTCTGAGCTGGTGAATCAACGCCTCTGCGAGGCATTAAGCGTCGTTCGTTCGCGCTATATCTAAGATATGATCTAAACACCAGAGCGTAAATCACCGCTTAAGATCATAAATGAATTTTCAGGGTGATAGCTTCGAGAAAATTTCATGAACTCCTCATCTCACGATCACTGCAGCGAAATAGAGCCATACCTCGTCAAATCCCGGAGCAACGGGGACTCTTGCCTCCATAGGGGGGTCTTTCTCCTTTGCTAGGCCCCCGCCTAAGGGAAGCAAGGAGGCCTAAGACGAACTTTCCCACTGTCTCTACAATGTTGTCCCATTAACGATACCACTAAATGTGCTAAGTGTCCCTGATAAGGTCAACTGCGCTTTGATTGGTCCATTTACCGACACATAATTGCTCTTCCTTGGGGTTACGAGATACAAGAGCGATGATCTAATCTTGGTTCGTTGCTCTCTCCCAGAGCTGGTTCAAATGTAAATATCTCCAAGAAAACGTGTTTTTGCGAGGGTTGGATATAAAAGAAATAGTAACCTCTGCAGCTGTGTTAGGATGAAACAAAAGAGAACCAGTGGCGACCACAAGAAAGTGTAACGAACAAGGTGATTACATGACGGGTACCAGCAATATTTTTTTCTTGACAATTCTTACACTTTCCATCACTTCTCGGACCCAGGCTCCCTGGGTAGCTTTTGAGGAGATTCTTTTATCCATGATAGAACTTGAATAAAACAGTGGCTTCCGATGCGAAATCAACAGAAGAGTCTCGTTTCATAAATTCAAAACAGTACTTTTGCAAAGTTTTTGCAGCTTCTTCTTTTAACAATCCCAGTTTTGTCAACCGACTTCCTTGTAAACTTGAACTTTGAAGAACTTTCGGTTTTTTGAATAAATGAGAAAGATTCCATGACTGAAGAAATTCTTTCAGACGTGAAAGTATGGCATTTAATCACCAGACGGTTGAACTGTAATGAGGGAGAACTGAGTGTGACCTTGGGCCATCAGCCCGGAGCCAAACTCCAGAATACAACATTTTGTCTTTTTTTTCTCAGTGACGAATTGGTTTATAAACAAGCTTCTTGTTTTGCCGTCTTCAAACCATTTACAGTTTTCTAGGATTCGCAACCTTTAACTAAGCGATACTAAACTCTAAAAAGATAGAGAACAGATTTGATTCCAACTAATTGAATTGGATTACATTTAAGTTATCAGTCTAATTTCCGAGATCATTTTTTCTTCCGTGATTTGACCAGTCAAAGTTGTATTCAAAACAATAAGTGTATTTTGAGGAGAAAAGGTGACAACCAGACGACATCATGTGGTTCTTGATTTGGTAAGAGTACCTCTAAAAGGTTTAGAAAAGCCCTTTTTCCATTTTATCTTAATTCAAGGCAATGTTGGATAGTTTTTTTAATGGACAGTCCTGATAGGCTTGTAGGTGTTTCAACTGAGTGTCCAAGATCCTTATTTTGTTTGAATGTTGAAAAATCCTTGTAGAACGGTGGCGGATGATCTCACACACTTATCAAGGAACACAAGCCAGCCGCACACAAGTATATTTAATCCTCGAGGGAATCCTAAATACTATAATTTGATTGGTTCCCGAAACCGGTCCAGCCTTTGACGGCAATTTAATACGTTGAAGAATTCGCCAGAAAATGAAGAAGCCAAAAACTTCAATGTTTAGATTTCTCACACCTAAATTACTCATTAATCTTCGCACTTATACTCACCTTTTAAAATGGCAAGCAACAGTGTTGCAAGGAAATTTAAACAACGTTCAAATTAAAGAGCGACTTGATGGGTTTAACCGTAAGCAGTAAAACGGCCAAAAAATTAACCGTTAGGCGTAAAAATTGAAAATTTCAATCGCTAGTCTTTATAAAAAAAAACAGCCGTAAAAATTTTTCTTTGAACTGTAACAGAAAGAATTTAACCTTTCGCAAAAATTGTAACCATCAGCCGTAAAAGCGATCAGCCCATTGAGACTCTTTTTTGTAACGAAAATTTGTTCACTTTCCAACTTAGGCCAACGTAGGTCAACGTAGTGTCAGTGCAAAATATAGCCTTTCTTTTAATGCAAAACTTGTTAGTTGTTGAATTTTCCCGTTTCCTCGTTTGGGTCCACATGTAAGCGAATTAATACACCCGGCTATTTTCCTTGGTTTTATGCAGTAATTCTTGTGATGAGTCATTTGTCACAAGTACCGAATAAAGCGATATTTTCTGCCAAAACGAGTATGGTATGAAACAAAAAAGAGAGTTCCAAGTGGGTAATTGTTCGCGATCTTAATGATTGTGATGGTAAGCTTCCTACACCGGGACGGAAGGGACACGGATTGCAAAGGAAAACGTTTAAGCCGGATGGCTTTTTTGAGTTATTTTTTTACAAAAAAAATTGCTCTTTGTCAAGGTGTAGAGTGATATGTTGCTCGTACCGATCAGATCGCCGTATTTCGGTATGTATCTCGCACCAATCAGATTTCTGCGTTAGGTTATGTATCCCACACCAATCAGATTGCCGCATTAGGGTATGTATCACGCACACAGCATTTGGATATTTTGCACCAATCACAGCGTTTAGGGTATGTATCTTGGACCAGTCATATCACAGCATTTGGATATCTTGCACCAATCACAGCATTTAAGGTATTATCTCGCACCAGTCATATCACAGCATTTGGATATCTTGCACTAATAGCAGCGTTTGACTATTGTTTTCATGTAAATGATGTCATGGAATCAGGGGGCTGTGCACAAAGAGTGACATTAACTATAAATTTTGGGCTAATTTGATAACTGTAATGGTTTGTGGCCTTCGCGAGAGCGTCATCGATTGAGGTCGAGAGTTATCGGGATATGAAAGGTTCGCATTCAACCTTTTTGTATTATTTTCAATTTAAAACGTGTTTTTTCCGTTCCTTTACTCACAACTCACCCGCCAAACAACTTACATTCCATCACGTACCACAAAAACAACGTTCAAGTTCAATCAGAACATACCCAATCACTGCACAAGATGAACATTAGGCAATTTTTCGCGTGTGTGAATTGTATTCCACCAATCAAATTACATTTTGCCAAATTAGACTTCGCTCCATCAAGTGTCATTTCCTTTCAAACAACCTGCATGTAATAACGTATTCCAACCGCATTGTCCAACCCCACTAAAAACGATTCATATGGAACAAAATGTCACTGATAGTGAATTTTCCACGCAATTCTCCTGCGTTTTGACTTTTCCTACGAACAAAATTGGCTTTTAGCTACCTTGGACTTAATCCAATCGCGTGTTAGTTCCTCGTAAACAACCTGCATTTTATCACGTATTTCACACACACAGAGGGCAAAGACCAGAGAGGCTTTCAGTTTCCTTTCCGTAGTAGAATAACGTGTAAATATATTTTTAAGGCAACCAACTGTATACAAATAATTTTAATTTCTCCCTCTTAGAGGATTGGCAGTAAGCGTAGTCCCTTTTGCAACTGTTATTTGGTCTCGTCACGCAACGCTCTCTCTCCAACGGGGAAAAGATGGCGTTGTGTGACGAGACCAAACAATGGCTGGGAAGGACACAACAGTAAGCGCGGCACCGATGCATTTTATTTTTGCTTAGAAATATTTCGACATTAGAGGCAGTAGTCCACAAAGTACCTGTGTAAGTTCAGATAAATTGCGTTTTTTTGCGTCTTTCCCTTAAGGTAAGGTAATGTGATGTTATCGTTCTTTTGAAAGTTATACTCTTTTTTTTGCTACAAAAATGAAAACACTGAGGTACACAAAGTATCCCGTCCCAACCCACGGTTGGTTTGGCCGACGAAAAGGCAGAAATTCGTTGATGATTTCTGGATGTCGGGGATCTGCGGTAACTAGACTTCGCACAAACCAGGAGATACTTCATAGGACTTGCTTTCACTTGCCTGTGCCATGGGTGACCAATATCCTCACAACATCGATACAAGATCAAGCAGAAAAGTACAGGGAAAAATATCGAGTTGAAACAAAGCCAAATTCTCCGAACTAACCACACATGAATTGCATGGCAGAGAGTAAGGAGAATTACTGATGTAATCACGGTCGGGAGTGAAAGGGTTAACGGCTTCCGCGATGTGAAAGAAGCAATCGGTGAATCGAATGAACTTTTAAATCAATGGTTGTTCGTACGATCACCTAATGTTGCGCACGAGTTCAGAGAGCTAAACAAATTAAAATATGTAAAGTTTATGTGTCTCAAATCTGTGATCGAAATTCCTTGAAAGCTCGACGAAGAAATGTGAATTAAGTGTCCTGACATGTCCACCATATATACCAACTAAATTTAGACATTACTTTTTGTTATTCATATTATTGCGTCGAAAACATGGCGATATTTTCCAATTAAGGTACACATTGAAGTGGCCTATTTGGAGAATCTGATCCGAAAAGGGACTCCCTTGAAACTAAAGACGAAGTTTCCTCTGTTTTTTTTCTCCCCGACGGAAACTCAAGTCAGATCAGAAACTATATCAATTTTTTTCCTCTCAAAGATCACGTTCAGAAGGACATTGTTACTCTGAACGTGTTGAAGAAATCTTTTCTTAGGAAAAACGGGACAGACAGGACATTTCAGTGACAAAAAAAGGAACTGAACGAATGGAATATATTCGTTTTGTTCAAAGACAAATCCTCGTCGTAGAATTCCCATATCTTATTTTCTTAAAATGTTATCTGAGACAACTTGCGCCTGATACATATTATGTAACGAGCCGTTTTGTTAGCCTCTGAGGAAACAATTAATTAATCTTTCGTGGAAAGACATTTGATCTTGTCTTTGGTTGCTAAAATTACCATCCGTTCCAAGAAAAAACAATAAAGTACCAATGTTGGTTATTTTGTGCTTGTGGCAGCAAAAAGGAACTTTGAAAAGCAGAATTTACCGTGTCGTTCCGCCTATTTTTTTTCTGAAAGGAACTTGAAACCAAAGCGGAAAAATTGCTCCTTTCTTGAAAATGCATCTTATTTCAATCCAATTAAGAAATACGCGTGACTGCTGAGCGAAGCCTAACCTAAGCAGGCAAATTTTTTTTGGATGGTCCCTTGAAGTTTAAAAATGGACTAGCTGCATAAAAACCACGTGGACGGTAAAATCGTTATGATATAATGAGGCAAAAAGACTTAGATTAGAGTTTTCTATGATGGAAAAATTACTGTTTAGATTTGAAACAAGGAAATGTTTGACGAGCCTTATCGCTTAAAGTCGATGTTATGTAAGGAATTGTGTCAGTCTACGTCAATCTCTCCAATTTAAAATAAGGAAATGTTTGACGAGCCTTTTCACTTTAAGTCGATGTTATGTAAGGAATTGTGTCAGTTTACGTCAATCGCTACAATTTGAAACGAGGAAATGTCTGTCGAGACTCAAAATTTAAAGTCCATGTTATGTAAGTAGGAACCACGTCAAATGTTCTCAAGGAATTTAACAATGGATGTACGTGACAAGAAAGTTTGCCTCGCCGTCTGCATGTAGTACAGCACGGAACATTTTCATGATCAGTCGACCTTATCGCCTGAAGAAGACTGGCAGTATTTGTAGTCGAAACGTCGCGATCTACATCACTCGTGACTACAGCGTGAGACAAACGGAAAACTCAGCTTTTATTGTTATTCACCGCGTTGAATAACCACAACCTCTTTCATGAAATTTTTAAAGAAATAATATAAAAGAAAATTGGACCGCATAAGGAAAATGCGGAAAAAATGCAATTCTAAGCGACCAGGAAAAAATTATGTAACCAACTCTTTAACTTTTACGGCACTTATTGTGATCGTGCAAGGCAGCTATCATGACTGGTGGTTTTGCAATTGTCCATTGTACCGGTTATCGATTTTTACGAGAACCACACTAACCACACTATGAGAAAACTCCACTAGACTACGAGGTAATCATGGCTACATTTCTCGCCGAAAAGATATATTTAGCTTTTTCAAGAAACACTGTCGTTCTCACTGATCCATAAGTTAAATTTGAAATGCGCGTCCAAGACTGCTTAAAATAATTGTTAAGTCAGCGTTATTAAAAGTGATTTTTTTTTTCATATTGTCGTTGTCGCTGAGTCAAAAATGTCTGTGCCGTTGAAACGCAAGGGTGCCAAGTCACGGTTTCTTCAACTTCTAAGCTGCAGTCATCTGCATCCGTGTTAATATTTGTTATGGCCACTGTTATTCTTATGTAATTTGTAGTCGCCTCGTTAGAATCTTTCAATCGTATGATGTTAATTTTTTTGTAATTTCCTTTCAATCTGAATGTAATTTTGTTCATCTCTCCCCAAAAAATTACGATTCGGATTGTCGCAAAATAGCATCTTCGACATTAGCGAGGAAATTTGTCTCACGGACAAATTTAAATTTCAACGCAGAAATTTTTCCGGTGCTTATCAAACAAAATTCGAAAACAAAAGAGATTAACTTTGAAAGAATGTTATTGTTTAGAACTGAAAACTCTTATCCGTTTCCCTATTAGTTCATCAACGCATTATTTCTTTATGACGTTGCTTAAACTAAGTTCCTTTGCTCTTTTACTTCAGATAATTTTTATCCAGTCGCTTGTTCACGAATTCACTCATGGAACGCAGGAAACAGGAAACTTTCAATGTTTTTTTCGTAGTACTCTGCCGCCCTACGGCGAAGGATGTGTATCACAATTTAAGACCGCAGAGTACGTGATGTGGAAAAGGATTTAAAAACCAGCCACGTCACGACGAAGGCATGCTAGTATTCACTGACAGTATTATTTTTTTTTATTCATTTTTTTTTTTTTATCATTGTGGTCCACGAAGATCTTTTAGTAGTAAACCCGCTAAGTTATGCTCAATAAATTAATTTTCACTCATTTCATTCAAACCATACTAACTCTGAAAAATGTTGCTGTCACACTTTAGGACATTAACTATCTCTTACAACTTTGACTATATCACGCTCAAACTGCACTTTATTTTGACTCGTTACGGCGGAAGAACAACTCTATGTAACGGAAACACAACGTACTCCTAATTAATGTTTTATTTACATAACAATAAAATAGTTCATGGCCACTCTCTCCCCCGTCAATTTGTTTTCATTAATAATTCTCGATCCTACATTTTTCCATAATATCATTTAATAAATACGTACATGTCCTATTATGATTACTTCTCTTAAAATGAATGGTTTTTTTTTCGAAACACCTCTACATTTAGTAAAGTCGTGAAGGCTTTTCATAGAGCCGACTGAATTTCCACCCAACGTTGCGTTTATCATCTATCTTGAAATTATTTCCTATGTTATCTACAATCATCCAACATTCCTTCTTTTTCGGTCTTTCTGTTTCTCGTCCGTTTTAAACTCTAAAACCACGAGCGACAGCTTCACGAAAATCAATTTCCTTTCTCGCAACCTTCGACTATTTCTCTGTAAAAAGAGTTTTAAAATATAAACTAGACGCGAAACGAAACGAAATCAAAAGCAAAATAAACATGTTCCAAGACAGTGAAACAGAACTTAAATTTATCATATATTAGTCAATCTTTCTTTCTGTTCAATAACTTAAAATTATTTCTAAAATCTCTCATTTCTATTTGACAAATTGAATGGGATAAAACAACTGATATATCCTTCACTTTTCTCTTTTTCTCTTTCTTGCCTAATAAAACCGTAGAGGATTTCATTAACCAAACTTGTTCATCGTGAACGGTTAAATAAATTAGTAAGTATAAATGTCTTTTTCACTCAGTAGACGAGTTGTGTTTATGCTTCCCACTTGGAGAGCAATCCATGCAATAATATGGATACATCGCGTGGTAATCAAATGCTTTGATTCCATGAGTAACTTTAACTCTGCGGATGGATATCCAACGAAGGTTGCACCAGTTTGTAATACGCCTTACGTACATGTATTCCTCATGCTTTTATGGAATCTGGCACTGGACTCGTAGGACTGGATGACTCGTTTGATTTTGCCATTTCCGCCGAACAGGAATGGGGCGACTTAGCATCGCTGCCGTGGTCTTCTGAGGTGGTTTTATTACCATTCGACCTAGAGTCCTTCAGAATGCAGTTATGGCTTCGGAACATCCTCTCTAACTGTTCCTTTTGCGCCGTAAGGGCAGCCAGTTCTTTCTCCAGAGAATCCCTCTCCGAGTTCAACTCATCACTCTCCTACAGATGAGAAGAAAAACAAAAAAGTCCATCAGCGAAGCTTTTCCACGAAGCTGACATTAAAATACGAGTATCTGCTTATCATCATATTGAAATACAATATAAGGTTCGAAACTAGGCATTGCAGAACTAATAGGAATATATGAAACTGAAATTAATCGTACATGTTTACGTCCCATTGAGCTAACCAAATTTGCGCGAAGGATGTTATCATTCGATCATTACGAACGCATTCAGAAAAATATAATAGTGAAGCACTAACGAAAGGAGTGTTTTGATCTTCTTTTCGATTGAAAACACTCAACATCGTCGCTCGACCCGCCCATGTTTGATTGATGACAAGGAAATCAGACGAGCTGTCTGCGATGTTAACCTCAATAATTTTAATAATAGCTATAGAGTGTTTTAATTACTTTCTTATATATCTTAAATTACAACTGTTTGTTCCTTATGTTATTTTCTAGAGAATTCTTTCGAGTAAACGGGGACCACACCTATCCGACACCCACGAGTTCGGGATATGGCTCACAATTCCTCGCTCTTTTTTTACCAAATTTGGTTTTATAGTGGGCATTAAGGATAGCGACAAGTGCACGGAGTCAAAAAGTCGGAAATGACGTGGAATTATTTTTAAGGTAGAGCCTATTCATCACTGAGATTGAGGTTCCGTTGTTAAAGAAAAAAATCCTCCCTAAACCGGAACTGAAACGGAACCATCATATAATCCACGTGACTTGAACAGGTTCATTTCCGGTTGGGAGCGTGACAAGAAGCATAAGTTGTAAAAATCGAGCACTCACATCTTGAAGCTTCTGCATGTGTTCCTTCCTTCTTTGCCTGCATTTAAAAGCCGCTACCTTGTTTCGTTCTCTTCGAATTCGACGTTTCTCTTCTTCCTCTTTAGAAAGCTAGCGAGAAATGAAAACAAGAGGAAATTATTTTTAACGTACGTGACCTTGAATGGCACTCAATACACTTGACGGAAAACCACAAATAAGATAAAGATAAGCCTCAACATTGCGTTTTATTATGAATTCAAACGCGCGTAAACTAAACGACAAGAATCACGCAAAGAATGTAAAACGCGACATTTAAACATACCACTTCAAGTCTTGGTTTCTTCGCTTCGATAAGCGGCATTCCATCCAAACCTTGGGCAACTCTTCGCGTTTTAATTGCGTTCCGAAGTCCCACTTTCACCTCGTCTGCTGCTCCACTACTCATTGGAACGAGTTCTGTATAACTGGCATCTTCACTCGATACCTGTTTCCGTAGTGAGCAAAAAAAATTGTTTAGTAAAATATATTTAATGTCAAATTAACTATACTTGGTTATATTAAAGCGAGCGTTGAAACGCACGCAATTTCGCCCACCTTTAGAAAGAGGTACAATGCTTTATCAAAGCGAATGAAGAGTACGTGATAATAATTGTGAAAACACCGATTATATATTTTAACGTAAAATATTCTTCAAAGGAAGCGAAACATTCGACAACAACTCAATTCCATAGGGTAATTTTACAATAAATGCTTAGGATAAAATTGCTAAGTCAGGTTAAAACACAGTGTTTGTTATTACGCACTAATAATAGTATTCTGACCTAACATGATTGATTCAGTGTTTTATAACAAATCTGAACGGTAGAACTGCAAAGAATGTCACTTTCCTAGAACTGGCAGATAAAAGTACCGCAACCGTAAGAGAAAAAAAATTTACGATGCGGAGACATAGATAAGCAAAAGTTCTGTATGTAAATTTCCGTTACTGTCGTAATCACATCGAACAATGTACGATGCAATATGGCTAGCAAGCAGACTTCGCAGAATTACGTCTAAAACTAACTTAAGCGATGTCAAAATCCTACGCTTACAATGGAGTCGCTGTCAGATTCATCCAAATGATATGGAACGGGCATTTTCGCTCCTCCAGACAAAAAATTTCGCTCGTCGCCAGGAGTTGTGTCCATAGGCAGAGGCAGATTCAAATGTGGCAACAACATCTTGTTAGATGATGCCTTATTCAAGTCGAGCACGTGGGTGTAGTCAAGCATCAGACAAAGATTTACTTTTCGCGCCTGTCCAATGGTGTTTTTCCCTGATAAAGCTTGTTTTGAGTTGAGATCACCTTTATTCTGGGAAAATCCCGAACGCCAAGTTATATATTATTCGATTTTCCACAATGAATTAGCATACATTACAGATATTCTAAAAATAGGGAAAACGATAGATACGTCATGCGTCATGTGCCAATCACAAGCTCGCAATTTTTGCTCCGCTATGGAAACATCAAACAAATAGAAGACTCAGAAAGGCCTGGTAAATGCTTTCTGATAATCAACCTATTTTATCTCCGCGAATTATTTGCCTTTTCTGCGGATTCCTCGAACTTCTTTGCTTGAATTTGAAAATAAAAGTTCATATGAAAGGGATTCGTGACGTTCGAGAAGTCTTTTTTTTCGATTTTAACAAGGTTTCAGCGTTTTCAGAAGCATCACGCCGAACAATCTAGAACCTCAGCGGCGCGTGACAGACGTAAGCAAATAAATTATTCAACGTTCTAACCTTGCCCTGCAGATTAGATTGCGAAATAAACATTCTACGAAGCACGATCTGTTTCAACCGGCTGATACATGTTCCATTTATTCTTCAAAGACGTATATTTTTGTTATCCGTCACCAGAAAATCGTAATTTGCGCAAGAGATAATGGAGAAGAGGTATTTCGCAATCGTCTGGAATTGATATACAAAATGTAAACAAAGGTCGGTCCGCAGAATAATGGAACAAAACGCAAATGAAAAAGATATACGACTAAATTGAACACAACAGCATCGAGCTTGATGCCCTTTTCGAGCGAAATCAAGCCCAGAAAACTGGGTTTTCCTTTTTTGTTTTTAATTTTTTTCTCGCTGACTTGTTATTCGTATGTAAGAATAGACGTCATGTTTGCATTCCCTGAGTTTCTAATTTGTAAACATTACCCATCTTATCATATAACGAATTATCTCTTAAAATGTCGGCAATATCATGAATTCATTCACAGTTCACTGTCAAAAGGGGGAAATAGGCAATATTTTTGCAGGTCTGCGGCGACGATCGCAGGGGATTCCTTGTAAATTGAAATTAGGGACCGAACCCGGAACTGAATAAAAACTCAATAAGCGCGTGGGCAAAAACCCACGTAATGACCCTGTTGTTGCTCAGCAAGCGAAAGCAAAAATTCTACCATGACTCAGCCAATTTTCACAAAGGGATACCCTGAAAAACCTGACTCACGTTAACCTTTGTTAGATGTTATTACTCATCTCACTTCAAGTAGTCACGTCTATACCATCTGAGAAATTTCCCTACTTCGAAAATGTCACAGAAGGTCATCAAGTGTTTATGAATAGCTATCTAAAAAAACTGAATCTCTGAGGATGATTGTGCAGTTTTTGTGTTTATCAGAAGCGATCCTTTGAAAAAGCTTGTTTTCGCAAGCGTAGTTTATCTACGCAGTTTGCTAGAATTCACCAGCTAGTGACGCCAATCCTAAGTCATCACATCCATTTCGAATGTTGTCCGAAGAACGATAATGACGTCACACACGTGAAAGTTATCGCATTTACTGAGTTAGAATCTGCTAAAAAACCTGATAGCAAAAAACTTAAAAAAGAAAATCGTTTCCTGTTTCCTACGGGAACAGGAAAAACTGGCGGTCTTACATAAATCCTTTTATTTACTTCGGAGGCTAAAAAGCTGTTAGGGCATCGTCTCTGTCAAACAATCACTTCACATGAATCTACCTGTAATCTCTTTAGATCGACGCCTGTTTAGCAGCAGCCTAAAAAAATCATATAATTTAGCACCTAAGCAAAATTAATACCTAAGAGATGGTAGATATATATTTTGGAGAGCATATCGAGGTTTTATTTTCATCCGAGTGAGCTCTGATTGCTGTTGATCCCTGTTACTCTTATTCGAGGACTTAGTCCAAGCTTTTAATAATTCCATCATGAAAGCGAGCTACATTGAATTTAAGTGTTTTCATGTCTTTTAAACCTGCCCTTGTGAAATTTCGACGCATGTGTCGATTAAAACAAGCATTCAGCATTTAGTGACTTCTGCACTCCGGTTTTTGATGCCCCCCTAGTTGTCAAAGGTTTCCTTTTAATCAAATCACACAGAAGACGGATGGAAAAAATGATCTTTGAAACTTAAAAGACTGAAGGGAAACAGACTGCAATGACAACTTTCAGATGCACTGCAATTTCGCCAGATCATTTCCAGTGTTGGAATAACGTCAAAGTTACTTATGTCTCCACACAACTGCGTGCGTTACGGCCTCTGAGACAAGCTGTTTCAGTAGTCGCAGCGGTTTATTACGTCAGCTGCAAAATTGTGAAATTTGCAAACTAACTTAATGACCCGCTTTCCATGCTTCATCTCCGAAAAATCGAAAGAATTTCACTTCTTTGCGTCATCCTTGATAAGGTAGTTTATTTTTTGTGATACATTTCTCTCTCTTGAGCGATAAGATAAGTCAAATCAAATTTTTTAAGCAAAACTGAGAGTTGCTGAGGCAATAGAATTGATAAACTGCAGTTAGCGTGACAACTGCTGTCACTTCTGGAGACATTTGATGCAAAAGTCCATAAGCTGTTGATAAACAGAAAGCGACCTTGCAAATGACGAAGGTAGTTGTTTTTGTTCTTAAGATTTTACCGAAGGATTTCCATTCCTTTCGCTTTTGTGACGTAATTATATATTTCGATTTGACAAAGCAGAAATCAATTAATTAGTCGTGGTGCAGATTTCACGATGACAGGGTTCATATTGCAGATCTATTAATAGCTGTATCAGCGAATCTTCGCCCCGTGACCGAGAGAACGCGTGCACTATCTTCCTAACGTCCTCGATTTCTGTCCTCATCCAAAATAGTCTCATTACAATGTAGAAATCAAAAAAATCATGCGAATGTGCTTTAACATACCTCCAGATCTCAAAATTCCTACATCGTTGGCAAAAGGATTATAAACAGTGAAGCATATTAGATTAGGGCAGATCCAAAGATAGACAAAATAAATTTCCCGCGAAGCTTTTGTTGTCAGACAAGTAATTCCAGCCTTTTTCGGTAAAGGGAATAGCAATGTTCTGGGCGTAAGGTCGTATAACAATTGCCAAACTTGTCTCTGAAATATGAGTACCGTAATTGGTATAAAACATTGATGCCTTAATAGGGAAAAAATTGGGAGGAAATGCATACTACTGCGCCTTGCATGCAATACTTAAAAAAAATTTTTAAAAGAACCGTTAAGTTTGTTAACCAAAAGGTCTTCAATGATCAAAAAACGTGTATTACAGAATGTTAATTGTGTATTGTCCGAGCAAAGAAGGGGTTTTCAAAGAGCGAGTGTCTATGACAAGCCAAGCCTGCCAATCTCAAACTCGTGCCAACTGCGCAAAGGGACCTTTGTCCTTTTAAACCGCACCTAAAGAAGTGGAAATTATTTCATCAGCCTGAAAACTATCCGAAATCCTTAAATTAAGATCTTAGAATACACAGAGTAAGGCTTTCGAAATTCATTATGCATATAAAAACATATCTGCGTTTCGGTCTGCTTAATTCACGCCATCGGCCGGAAATGGCGTGTGTGGAGATGGGACTGTTTCCACAAGCACTTCCAAAGCTATTAATAGATTAGGGACGCAAACTCCAAAATTGCGTATTCTATGATTTTTCTGAGATTTAATATGACTTTATTTAGTTCAAATGTTCACATCTTGCAAAAACTGCTTAATTTCGTCATTTTACGGTTATAAACACCTTTTTGCTAAATCGATCAGCTGCTACAGCTATCCTTGAATAATCCGCCGGAAACTCTCTAGTGAGTAGCGAGTGCACGAGGGTGGAAAGCGGTTGATATAGGAATCATTCTTACCAGAAGAGCAACCTGAAAATCTCTACCAGTCCTTAGACTTTTGTTTCCCTCACAACTACATCTCCCTGATTTGGCTGTACCAGTCTTGAGTCATATTAAACGGCACAGACAGATCGATGTCTGGGAATAAAAAACCTCATCATAAGAGTCTGCTAACCGGAATAACTTGCTAGCCACCGTTATCTATTTTTAAAAAATTATATTTTAGCCCGCCTTTTGTTCGTAGGAGACATTTCATTTCGGTTTACAACAAGAACAAGGGGTAAGTGCGACCTTTCAAGTTTAATACAAGTGAGCAGCCGGCTCGGATGTCCAAAGGCTTCGTGTTTACGGGTAGTTTTCCCACCAGCCCTGCTGTTGAAATATCTGTACTCAGAGTGGTCCAAGACCACACATGAACACATCAAAATCCTGTCACAGGAAAGAGCAGTCCTTAGCGTCACGAAATCGCTAAAACCGATCAAGCTAAGTTTACTGTGTTCATATTATGAAGTCCTGAATAAAACTGTTTATGTAGTGGATGATATTCTCTCTTTCCATAACACCGAATCTTTTAAATATGACCCCAGCTTAGTTTACTGGGTTTATATCATGAAGTCCTGAATAAAATTGTTTATGCACTGAACGATATGCTCTTCCCATAACACCGAATCTTTTCAATATGACGCGCAAGCAAAGAAAATTATCGTTTAATGTCGTTTACGGTGGGAATATAACAATTACAACAGAAACCAAGGGCAGACAAGAGAGTTAATTTCCGCCTTTTTGCCATCGTTTTATCACTTTGAAGTACACGTGGGCTGGAATCGAGATCATTCCTTAACGCAACGCTGTTGATCAGTTCTCTACAAATAGCCTCAAACAATGTTTATGGCTGTTGTTAGGCGATTATTTCATTTTGGGCACTGAATGCATTGGAATGAAGCGTATGCGGTGTATCTTGCTGTGTCGTGCTCGCTGAAAGCGATAATTATCGTCATATTTTGCACCAAAAATAAGTGCATTCGTTGTAGTAACACCATGATGAATTATTCTGGTACGATAGGAAAAAGCAAGACTGGCATTGATAAATGAAGAAGAAACACGGATGGCAAAGAATGAAGAAGATTGAATCAGATTACAAATGACAAACTTAGCTTGGAAGATAAGGTCTAAACGCATAATGCGTGACATAGCCGGCTATTTCAGAAGGTTTTTCGTTTCTAGTCACACAAGTATGAAACTTCGGCAAGTTTATACGACATTCGTTCTAAAGTAATCGCGATCTCAAAACGGGGAATAAAAACCACATGCCGGTCCAATATCAGCGTAAGCAGAACATAGCTCGTTTTTACGGTTTGATACGTGATAAACTTCGGCATCTTACTTCTTCGACCTAGCAGAATTATTTTGTTTTTTACCACTGGTTAAAATCTTGCACTTCGCTCTCCAAAATGAATTAAAGAACGCCCGGGGAGGCCAGAGTAAAAACTCGCTCAGCCATTTTCAGTCAACTTGGAGCACAAATTTACGAGACATTTTCTTCGATATCTTAAAATAGATAAAAAAATAGGGCTCCCAAAACATATTTTAAGAGAATCACGATGACCTCACCTGAAATGTTCGCTGAGCGCATCTCTTCCCACACGGAAAAGAATTTAATTAACGATGAAGGAAGATAATCGTCATAATTGCATTTTGTTGCGTGGGTGTTTTTTACCACTACAAGCAGCGTTTCAGTTTAACAGTAGTTCATTTACGCGTAACTGAACGCAAAGGTCATTCAAGGGTACCCGTGTTTGTTATAATTTTAGCGGCCGGCTGCTATGAAATCTGCTTGCGTCACAACTGAAAAAACTTTGTTTGTGACAGTTTTTCACTTTCTCCTGGTTTCATTTGGTGCCAAAGATCATCAGTCTTAGAAGTTACAGTTTAAGAGGAATATCTAATTCGGCTGAAACTTTCGTATGGATTCGCCTTCGCCCCCTTGAGTGAGATTTCAAGCTGCATTTTAAATATTCAACTTTCTGTGATTCTACGTTCCATAAATTAAGCAGTCCATGTCAAGTTCGCTAACATAGGTGCCTCGCAAATAGAGATGGACTTATTTGCGTCATAGAGGCTTATGCTAAGCGACAGGTAATTTTACATTGAAGTTCTTTCGATTTTCGAAATTTCTATGATTCCATTGATGCGCTTAGTACGTAAACAAAACCGATCGCTAGGGCTTTTATTTTAGTAAAATTACGGCATGTTTCGGTTCATTAGTTACACAGGCGAGAGCCATTAAATTTAAGTCACTTATCAACCAATACGCTTTTGAACAATCATTACAAGTGGACCGCTGAGTAAGTTTACTTCACTAACGCTCAAGCTGTTGTGAGATTGTTATAATCAAATAGATGTAAATCAATGGATTAAGCACACATATGATGAAGAGAAAAACGAACCAAACAGATGTAAAATAAAACGTTTATATAAATTATCCTAATTCGACATTCCTAAAATGCGCAAGGTATCGAGGCCAAAGGCAAAAGCCCTTCTGACCTTTCCCCGGTTATAATTTACGGTATTCCGACTAATATTTGATCAAAAACGCGGCACTGTGAAAGAAGTGGATGATCGTAATTGAGTACTATAATTGCATATGCACATTTTTCCTGGCACCAGTTTTGTTTCTGTAACAGAATTAATAACATCACCATGTGCGTCATACAACAAAACTTTGAGTATAACCTCGTCATCACAGACCAATATTAAAGATTAGCTTTATTATCATGATAAGAACGGGGTGCAAAGCAAAATAATAAGACTCAGGGCGTTTAAATTAAAAGATTAGGCTGTCAATGACTCCAGGCATAGACAGAAAAACATTGGGTTCACCTTACAGGTTTCAAACGTAGTGGTTTAAGAGCAAAGTTCATAACAGTAAAGAAGTACGCAAGAATGATGGACGACATATTTTTGGAGCCAACGATACCAAACTATGTCGAAACCCCCTGACATAACAAACTCATTTTTCCAAATTCCTCGTTCTTCGCTACATCAAGGTTCCTCCTGCAGCTATATTGGAAATCGTGAAACCTAACGTGCTTTCTATGCTTATCTTCGCACGAAACCAAGCAGTTTTTTTACAAGTTTGTACAGAGCGAAGGATGAAATAAGGTTTTACGTCCCAGGCAATAAAACTCCAACCTCAAACTTACACGTGGCTGCTTCAATTAATACATCAAGAGAAACAATGCACCAGAGAAACTTGAATCATATGCTTCAAATTTTTTTTGAGTCCTTCCTTTTAAGATTTTTTGGAACAAGTTAAGCTCTCTAAGAACATTTTGGTGTCCGTCGGATATTCACAGTTGTACCAGACCAAAGCTGCCTGCAATCTAACTTTGACTGTCGGTTGGAGGGAATGTCAATCGTTTAAAGTTGCTCTTGTTCCCCAAAATAAATCAACCAACAGGTAAAAAAACAAAAGGTGTTTTTGAGAAAACAAGCCTCTAAAATTAATGGTGAAGTTTAACAACATACTTTAAATAAAGATTTGTCTTGCTTTCTCTGACCTTAGTAATACTCGAAATAACGTTCGGCAGAGGAACTTGGAGAAACATGGCACAACTGGTTTGAAAAATGTTTTAAAAACGGAAAATGTTGTGCACGGAATGTTAAACTGAACAAAAAGCAAGAAGAACAAAATTTTATCAGCAACCTCAAGCGGTACCTTCAGTTTGGAGCACAAATCCCCAGTCATATAATCAAAACCGAGTTATTTCCAAGAACGGAGTCCTGTCGATGAAATAAAGTTTAGAGTCAAATCACTTTTGAACGTTTCATCAGAAAAATTCCTATCTAAGCTTCAGTTGCAGAAAGCTATTTATAGATTTAGGAGTATACAGGTAAAAATGCCCGATTGTAAATTTGTGCTCTTAAAAAGTCTCCTTTGACGCAAACCATACCTTAAAAGGACTCTGAGCTCATGCAATAAACGACTTCTCATCTACTTAAACTAGAAGACTTGAGTTACAACTTAAAGTACTCAAAAATGTAGGGATGTATAGGATACGTGCCTAAGTATGTTTTCAGCTGATTAGACCGCAATTCATCTGGGCATGTTTTCCCAGTAAACGAGGAAAAAAATTGCGGAACACGAATTAATGGCAGTTCAACCCATTCAAGTTCAGGATGCTTTGCGCACACTAAATAACAACCTTTGAATGTTCCTTCAGGCTAAGATAGAGGTTTTTTTTTCCTTAAATCAACATATCTGGGTGTAAAAGATCTGTACTATCAAGATGTCAACATGAACTCAAAAACCTTTAACAATACCTCAATTCCGAGATCAATTTGCCCAGTTAATACCGATAAATGACCTTGTCTAGTTCTGTGTACAATAATATGTGGGCGGTAAAGGAAACTTTTAATTCGTTTTTTTTTTCCCACGTTTAGAGCCTTGATGCCCAGTTTTGTTTTGTTATTTCCTGTCCTTTGATCACGAGTTTCCAAATTGTCCGTCTAGAAACAGGAAGTTATTCTGTGGTCAAAACAGTTCTTTTCAACCAGCGAAGGCGGCAAAGTAAACGTTTTAGAAAATAAGACCGTAACCGAAAACATACCATTTTATTTTCGAGGCTAATAGATGAGGGCGTGATTTAAAATTTCTTTAGGTTTCTTCAACAGCTTTTATCGAGTTAATTAACACTAGAAAGCACTTCAGAATAAACTGATCATTATTATAGTTTTACTTCAGTTCTGGGCAGAACACTGCACAGCACGTATTGGGGAAAAATCGATTATCAAAACATGCATACCACAGAGCAAAGATCATTTTTTCCGCCGCACTATTTGTGGTTTACAGTAAATTTAAAATTTCCTTCCGGTGGACAAAGTGTATAAACGCATTCAGGAACATGTTTGAGTTAATGAAACGTTCGGTTTCTCATGCTCTTCAGCTTGCTGTCCTTTAATAAGGATTCCCGTCATCTTCGCAATGGATTTTGAATTAAATGGAAAATAACCATTGATTTCAAAGCCAATCTTACAAACTAATCTAGTTGCATGATGCTGTTCCGCAGTTGTTTGATGATCATGAAAGCTGTCCATCAAAATTTTCTATGACAGTGGCACAGAGAGCCACAGTTTAATATACGATCATAGCATCAATTTTCACTTACAAACAAATCAAATTGTGTTCCCTATCATGCTTAAAAAACAGTCTGAAGTTTACGCAAAACTAATCTTTGCCATTAGAAACGTTTCCAAAATTCAGTCTCTTAAAAAAAACACACATCTGCAGAATTGTATCTGCCATATTTCTTGCCATAGCAAACATGCAAAAATTTACAAAAGAATACGGCTGTGTTAAAATACTGAACTAAAGATCTCTGAGCATGTTCATGTAATCTTTTGGTTCGGGTCCATGCTTCAGTGATAACGTTGTGATTCATTTGTTCAAGTAAACCAAACTTTAACCGCTATATCTGCAAGTATGTGACGACAGTATGCTATCATCGCATTGAAAAATTCGTCTTTTGATCCCCTCTTCAGATGTCACCAAACACGGCCTTCGCATTTTGTAACGCTTTAGTTTGTGTTTATAGAGCGAGCACTCCTCTGACGTCATAAACACGGCCTTTGTAATTTTTATGCTGAAGTTTGGGCGGAGAACCGAAAGTTAACCAGAGAACAAGCTAAAAATTTCTCTTTCCGAAATAGGAAGTCGTGGTTCTTTGCTTTAAAACTGTAAGGCAACAACTTCTCATAAGATTGTTACCCTCAACTTGAACAAATTTGATACTAGTTTGAAGAGATATAAAACACCGCAATGAGAACAGTGAACCGGAAGTGATTAAAGATGGCAAACGAAAGAACAGACTAACTTGTATTTCAAATTACAAACTAAGGCTAAATTTTTCAGTTTTGAGGTCCTCAAGCTAGCAGCAGAAATATTTCCTTTCATTTAGTTTGTCGAATGACGCAGCTCTTAGAATGACTACAACAGATTAGAGACTACTGACTGCCGTTTGCAATTCTCAATTCTGAGGAGTAATTTCGTAAGCTCGTTACACAGAGATCGAGTCATGCCATAATTAGTCAACATCCTAATCTCTTTACATACTTACGTCTGAATCTTGCCAAAAAGAGTCAAGTGCAGCCCGACCTACGTGCTTTTTTTTAACTTGACGTTGTAAAATCCCTCCTACCGAACGGCAATTGGACTAAGAGATTAGGATAGGAACGTGCAGAAACGCAAGCAGTGAAACAACTTCACTTCAAATAAAGGATTCTCTGAATTTAGCCTTGGTCTTCAGTTTCTACTATTTGCTTGAGTTATCACCTTTTATTTGATTCAGTGCCATTCATTTTAAGGAAGAAGATTTCCCATAATAGAAGTCAAAGGCACAACTGAGCGCCTTTCAGTTCAAATGTAATATCCTTTAAATCACATAATCTCAGTCGTAGAAGGACGTCAGATATATTAATCTAATGGTTTCATGTTAATAGGCAACGGTTGCAGCTTCTGAAACGAGCCGTTCCAGCGCAAGCGATTGGGTCAGATTACCTATGTCAAGTGCAAGGTCACAGCGCCGTAAGTTGTTTCGAAATATTTTAAATAGCTTGACGTGGCTTTCTGCGCCGAATGATGTTGATAATTTTTCTTGCTTACGCAATTGTATATTTGATAGTATTTGGCTAAATTGCATTGTTCGTTTCAACGTCAATAAAACTCACATGACAGGGATACAAGTTGGCAGAGACTCAGGAAGAATGGTATATTTAAAACGAATGACTGCTGAATTGAAAAGGTAGTGAGCGTGACACACAACATTTAGGGAATCCAGCTCATTCGACATTTCATTTTTCTCGCAGTTTCAAAATTCACGTCACTGATAGAATCCCTTACGTGCATAAGCTACTAATCAGCAAATAAATTACACGAATGACGAAGGTACTTGTTTGTGATACCTGAAGTTCGCATCACGAGAGGTTCATCACCGTTACTAATATGACGTAAACAGAGAATCAATTACTCGGTGCAATCACATGATAGATAGCAGCAACCACTCGTGTCCACATGCATGTACTTTTCCGAGCACTGTTGATTTTGCAATAAAACTTTTAAAGCGAGGGTCGTATTTTACGTTCTCTCTAAAATGGGAAACCTTGGCCGTTACAAACATCACAGTTTATACTTCATAGAAATGTTTTAACTTTCTCTTAAATGTTTGCAGAGTCATTTTAATATCTTAAGTTTTCGCTCTCACTTGAAAACACTGCGAAAAAGTCCAAACTATCACGCGAAAACTCATAACTGCCTCAAGATCTTAACTGCTTTGAGAGGAGACGTTAATTGCTTAATAGCAGCTATACTGTTTAAGAGGATCTCAGACGAATCCTATATTCTTGGCATCGTGAGTTGTATAAACGTCTACGTCCCTTTTTTTCTAGCTAGAGTAGACACGTGCTCAAGTCTTTCTGATATTCTAAAATACTTTAGCATCATTGATCTTTGATTTAATATCCAACCACAACTTACTCCATAGAACTGGACATCGATTGGGAAACAAATCCGGCGGGGAAAAGATATAATTGCATGCAGACTCTAAGCGATGCTGTAAAGTTCACAGATGAAGGTAACACCTATCCGTAACATCTGCTGTGTTTAAACGAATAATCAATAAACTGGCTCTTTAAATCCTTTGAGTTGACCTAGGAAGATTTTCAAATTGTGCGTGACAAGTTAAACCAGGGTCTGAATTCAAAGTCTACATCAAACTCTCCAACTCTAAAGTAGCCGCAACAAATCTCCTCTTGGTGAAATTGGATCAATATCGCTAAGGAAATTATTATTCAGAATCCTGACAACAAAGAGAAAAAGTGTTTCAGCGATTGAAACCCAAAGATGCAAATATAAAACTGCATTTCCGGCTTTCAGTCACGCTTTTGACCGGAAGTGGGGTGGGACTTTTTGGGTCAGAGGGTAAAGTCCACCTGCATGCTTTAAAGGACTCTTTCAGGGTGATAACATCATGCTCAAAATTCTATATATAGAATGAGGCGAAATATCTAAATATTGCAGTTGTGCGATTTTGCTAAAATCGTGGATCTGATGCAAGTGCGGCAGAGTTTTATCTAGCTGACTCAGTACAGCTCAGTTGTTCCAGCTGTAATTTTACGGAAATGAACACGTGTTTGATCAATGGATAAGTTTCGAAAGTTCAAGTCAAAGTTGCATGTAGTCTCATAGTCTCCAGCCACACAAAGAATGTTTGCTGATAATTTAGAGATCCTGATCACATCCTTAATGATTTTATTATCGTCCATTACCATAACTTCCTTTTTCACACATAACTCTAAGAATCTTCGATTTGAGGAATGATGAATATATTGCGAGCCCGTGCTTCGCAATGAGAAGGGTAAAAATAAACTTTACATTGAATCAACAACGGTTCATTTGGCACTTTACTTTATTTGACCGAACAACTTATCCATTGCCGGATTCATGACATTCATGAGTGGGTGCGCACTTCAATTGCTAATACGACTCAGTGGCATACCAGACAACCACAAAACGTGTCGTATATTACAATTATGAAGCAATTATCGTTTCGAACATAGCAAAAATTTTATCGCTCTCCCACGTTTTGTTCTCTTGCGTCACCGGATCCTTGTTTAAAAGTTTCACTCGCCTATCTTCGGTTTTGGGGTTAGAAGAAAAGCAGTTTCCTTTTTAAAATTCGAAGTTCCTAATGATTATGTTAAATTACTTCAAAGTTACAAAGCACATCGATTGAGGCACCTATAACATAAGTCGCACTAAATTTTCCCCTCAAATCATCGGGGAAAAAATATGCGAAGATTCGTCTTCAAACATGTAACTCAGTCGAATATTTATTGAAAAGTAGGAACAGAAAAGCAACGGTCGATAACTATCGAAACGTGTAGTGTGAGCATCAAAATGAGGGCAGTTCCGAAAAGGATTGTTATCAGTATTAGTGACTGTCAACCCGAGGGGAAGACATTGATAGATTAAAATCTTCCGTTCTCCAAGCTATCAGTGTAAAACAACGTCATCAGCAATATCAAATCCCATCTTCCAGTTTGTTAATCTGACTGCAACGGCCTCCAGCAACTTATATGCGGAGATTCTTAACAATTTGGCGTAGGAGGAAAAAAGGAAGGGCTACACCTTTCACTGATACTAAGCAGTAGGTAATAAGGCAAAAGAAATTAATAATCCAACGCAATAATTACGTCAGTTTCTTGCGTGGGTTTCTGTTGCCTTTAAAGACAAGCATGCACATAACGCTGTTTGTCTTAAGAACGAATTTTATTCCTGTTTCTGGAGGAGTTTTTGTTCCCATTTCTAGTTTAAAATTGTTCTTGCGTCGTATCAAAAGTTGTTTGTGACAGCTTTTTACTCTCTTCTGTTTTTTCCTTCGGGTCACTCATCTCTAATCTTCTACATCTATTCCGAGCGTAAGCCTTCCTTAAATCCATAGGAAACAGTCTTAATTCGTCCTACCCACAAATGAAATTATTTATAGAAGGGATCTTTTTAACTAATCATGCGAAGACAAGTGCTTTGCATTAGCTGCAAACGTTCGCACGTCATAACTGTACGTAAAACCCAACAGGTGGAATTCGAGGAGAACCTTCTATTTCATTCTTAAAATTTTTGTCCATGTGCACTTAGCGAAGAAAACAAAACAAAACGTTGTTCATTTTAGAAACGGAACAACTTGTTTCGCTTCATTAACTACTCAGGCGACTGCCACGCTAAGCTGTTTCATGGATCAGCTCCTACGCATCAATTAAGTGTCAGCAGTTTTGCGTGTGTTGCATATGCTTCGCTCGCTGCATTTGTTAATTTTTCCGTAATGAAAGTTTCTTTCCGAAGCAAGTCTGTGCATTGCCTTGCCAGAAAAGAAGTTGTTGGGATTTTAACAAAAATATTATTGTCTTGATGGATCATGAAAAGAAGCAGCCGACGGAAATAAATGCATCGGCGATTTAGTAATCGAGGATAAAGGTAAACCGAGTGATATGCTGTCTCTTAGCTAAGTCACAGCGCATGGAGAAATATCTCTTTTTTTTTTACTATTTCAATGCGCCCGTATTTTTGGCCCGATCATGATCAACCCTTTAAAGAATAACCAAAATATAAAAGAAATGATCGCCTACCTAAGAAACTTTGCTTGTTAGACGAATTCTCCTGGTCAGTACTGAAGGAAATGTAACAGGAAAAGTATAAATATAATTTCAGTTATAAAGGCAAAAATAGACTCGAACAAGAGCCTCAAAAATCTGCTATATTTAACACATTTTTCCAGAAAGTACCCAGCCCCTAAAGAAAGGAAACCAGTACTCAACAACGGGACATACTTAAGCTTGCCCAACAACTTTTTTATCAGTTGCTATTCGCGGACTATCCGATAATCCTTGAAAAATACTGACTCAAGTCTAAAGAATCAAACCCTGTTTCTAATTTTGTATAAACTAAATGTAAATGCAAGGGGTATATCTCTCAATAGCACAATTTTCCCTTTTTCCTTCCAACCACCAGACACAGAAAGCAAGATGGAAATCGAGAACCAAGAAGAAGAGGCCGGCTTAGTTACTAAACATGCAGGTTTTCAATATGCGCTAAGCCCTTTCGCTATCAAGATCTAAGGGCTTATCCTTCTTACTAATTTCCACATATTTGTTTGCTGGTGGCTAATGAGAATTTGGTTTTACATAAGGTCGAATTGACGAAACATTTTTCGAATTCTCATTACTTCAAAGGTCTGGTCTAAATGGTGTTTGAAAAATATTAAGAATGATATATTTGATAAAGACTCAGAGCAGCAAGAGGAAAAGAATAGCAGTGAAACCCTGCAGTTTCTCGCTGTGATTGAAGAAGGATATCAACTAGTTATGCAAGAAAAAATAATTTTACGAAAGCATTTTAATAGTTGAGAACATTTGTTTAAGTAACAACTAGTGTCACCTTTGGTTTGAGCTATAGATCATCCATACTGTTTAAACTGAACTATCCCCAAGCAAGTATATCGTACAATATGGATATCTTGCTTGGGGATAGTTCAGTACAATATATCGAATCCAAAATATAAAGAATCACCTAACAATAATTGTTGAAGCGTATGGTGAATTTTTTTTAAATAAGTACCTAGGACTTCATGTAGCAGGATTCAATAATCATGTCAAGAACACTCATGTATGACCGCTGTGCATGATTCCTCAGGGTAACCATGCCAAGTTCGCGCGCCTTGTGTTGCTTGTTGATTTCTATAAAAAATTTTTTTTCATACGTTTATAAATCAATTATCAGTTCCTCATACTGTCGTGACCATTCTTTTTTTTTTTTTTCTTTTTTGTTCAATGTATAATAAAACAATTACTAGCTTCAGTTTTTGTGATATCCAGAATAATCAACGTCTCGGTAGGGGTTATCAGCCCAAGCCGAAGGCTAACGCTGATAACCCCTACCTCGACCTTAATTATTCTGGATTTCACAAAAACCTCATCCAAGAATTGTTTGTTAAACATTTTCGTTAAAAAATTTGAATATTTCCCAAACCAAGGTGCTAATGATTCTCTCATGGATTGTACACTTAGAATTCTTACCTCTAAATTAGGCTCACTCGATGAACTTGCCAGGAACAAAATGAAAATGTCAGCACGCAAATGACGCTCGTTAAGTGATTGAGTTAACAACCAATCAAGAGGAAGTTATATTTCTGATACGTGCTTGAGTATTTTTGCTGACTCGACAATAATCAATTCTCAGAAAATGATCAAATATTTCTCGGAAACCAATGATGTCATACCAGTTAGTTTTGGATGCCTTGCGTATTTTGCATAACTTCGAATTTTTCCCTCTGAGATGAAGGGAAAAGGAAATATTCTTTTTAGTGCGAAGTCTGTATAAATTCTGGCAATTCACGTAGTACGAAGAGAAGACGCGTTCTTAGACTTCTTCAAGCTCATGAGTCTTTTGAGTGCCAACCGATTTCTAATTAATATTCGACAACATTGTGTCACTTGCTCTAAATACGCCATACACAGTTCTCATTGAGGCTTTTTTCCCAATGGGATTTAAAAAGCTCTTATGAAATTTCTAAAAATGTTTGTTTATCTCCCTCTAATTAGAACATGATGAATGCTCAGGTTACGTCATTTCCTATTATTTGTTCACGAACAGCAAATTTTGATGAAGAAATCGGAAATCTCAATTTTGTTTCAAGCTAAGCCTTTTCTTTTGTTTTAATGCTTAATCAGTCTTTGAGAACCAAATTAGACAGAATATAAGAAAACGTGACATTCTATCAGGGAGTCATTTCGATCAGTTTTATTTATGGAAATGTTACGATTTACAAGCTTTCAAAAACCAATGGGAGCTTAAAACTATCATTTATATGGTAATTTGATAACTTTTCGAGCGGAAGTATCATATGACACGTTCTATCTTCTAAATTCTAACGTGAAAAGATTTAATTGCCCCGCTCACCTCTCAAGCAATACAACATACCACAAAGTCAATATT
This sequence comes from Pocillopora verrucosa, assembly GCF_036669915.1. Classification (NCBI taxonomy): domain Eukaryota; kingdom Metazoa; phylum Cnidaria; class Anthozoa; order Scleractinia; family Pocilloporidae; genus Pocillopora; species Pocillopora verrucosa. The sequence continues at coordinate 19,639,305 of NC_089318.1, read as the reverse complement.
ACAACATCCGCATCAAAAATTTTCAGCAACCTCGACTTAAATTTCCGTTAAGTATTACTGGTAATCTATTCATTATGAGTTCCTTTCAAGTTCTGAGTCCTTGCGCAATGACAAAAATGTCCCATACGATTTTCTTGTTGAATGAAAGTTATTTTTGTCAAGATTTTTTTTTCGATAGTTTGTTGTAGAGTTTAACTTGCGGAATTGGTCTTCCATATTCAAAAATCAGTTACTCGCCGTCTTTGAGGTAAGCTTTAACGAGTCTTTTTTTTTACTTAAATTGAATAGATCCTTCATTTATGCTTCAGAGAGACGTTGAATTTGCGGAAGATAGTTTCATTATTGTGGATGGATATTCCAAATGGGAAGGAGCACGAAGAGAAAGAGAGAGACTGGAAGTAGTTATGCTAAAAACTGCTACAGTTCGTCAAACAGTACAATAAAATGATAATTCTACATCTCATTCTTTGAAGACAAAAGGGTGCTCTTGTTGTCATTATTCGGAAAAAATCTACCTAAAGCAAGAAAAACATTAGATGCTCCCTACTTCTTGCGCCAAAATTGATAACTCGAAGAGGAAAGCTCTAAGTAAAACCTTTTTAAAGATATTGTGCCATCAAAGTCAAGTCCTCATAGTAATTAATATCTTAATTAGCGAAGCTCGGAGAACATGGCCCGGCTAACCACGAGACCTCATGGGACTAAGTAAAGAAAGTATCTTTTTATCTATATTTAAACATTACATCACTTATTTTTTTGGAGGCAGTTATCGAAGTGGGTTCTTTCGATTCGGCAATAACAAGGCTTTGGATCGAAACACAAGTGAAAATACAAATTAGCTCTGCGATTACTGGGGGAAAAAGCATATGGCACTGCCGTTTTTAAAATTAGTCAAAAAATA